>NW_027528357.1:6706520-6896802 GCF_008692635.1 Crocuta crocuta
GAAAGCACTCTGAAAATAAGGAAATTAAAATTGGACACCAGATATTAATAAGAGCCTAACAGAAAGTGAATTAAATGGAAATAATCTTCTCTAGCTCTTGCAAATAACTCACTAATTTCAAAATATCCAAGTATCCTATTAGCTTTTTAACATAAGGCACAATATTGCTTATGGGAGACCTCACTAAACTACTCACTTTGTCAAGCAAAAATTCATTGTTCAGGTTTTGTTTCTTTAATAAATACATAGAGATACATAGTTCATTTTCCTTTTAATGTTTTATACTAGAAAAATTAACTTTTACAATCCATCTTCTCAAACCGCATTTTAGAATAAGGGTTAAAAATTGCACAAAAGGAACGCAAATTTATTTTTTAACTGATACACTAAAATGAAACAGGACTCCTACAGCAACTAATAAAGCATGTCTTTTAACATTTGTAAATTCAGTAATGCCACTTTAATACAATGTAGAAGTGTATATTGGTCCTCAGTTCATTAGTTTTAGTATGCCCTGTTAAAATATCTTACTTGCATTTTTGTATCTGCCAAGATGTCAGTTCTGACATGACTCTCTTCAGGCGAAATGTAGTTGGCCTTTCCTCATTTTTCGCTGACACAGAAAATGAACAATTTCTTAACATCATTTAGGATAATGCTATCTGAATCATACCAAGTTCAAGTATAAATGAGGTGCACATGTTAAGTCATCTGCAGAAAGGTACAATTTTACAACTGGCTGAATTAGTTCAGGGCATGAAAATTTAGCAACCAGACTAACCAGTTCTAGAAGTACATCTGACTATAGAAAAATGTCCAAATACATAAAGACGACCAGCCTTTAATGTCCTCATTTCCACTTGCGTATAACATTTGACTTTAATCTAATGTATATGCAAGTTGCTTCCTGCAATATTAAGCGTTAACTATAACGCACCCCTATCTAGAATACATTTGATGATTTGGGTTGGCCATTAAAATATTTAAATTGAGCACTTAAGTACAGTTTAGAAAATTATATTCTCTACATTTGAAATAACCGTAAATAAAACTCTCTTTAAATTATTATGGAAGAATAATGCTAAGTGAAAAAAGCAGAATACAAAATTGAATCTACACTGTAATTGCAACTGTATAAAATTGGTTATGCATGCAAACAAGATTGGAAAAAAACATGGAAAATGTAAGTGATTTGTTAGGGAAGCAGATTGGAGGAGTATCTTTTTAAAAAATTCTTATGATATTTTTAAGTAAATTCTACAGCCGATGTGGGGCTTGAACTCATGACCCTGAAACCAAGAGTCATATGCTCTACGACTGAGCCAGTCAGGCACCCCTATACTTATACTTCCTATAAAGTTATCTCTGCAATTTTTTAAAATACTAAAATTGTTTTAGGGAAGAAACTGTGTTTTCTCCTCTTGGATTCAATGTTTTCTTATTATTGATGGTAATTTAAATTATCAAAACATGGGAAAGATACTTTGAGTATTAGAGAAACGGTTGCTATCTTCTTTCTTTCAAAGAAATTTATGTTTAAAGCCCATCGTGTTATTGTAGATATATTAATGTGTATTTCTTTACACAGACATATTGCCATTCATCACTAATATTACAATTATCAAAAATACTATCCTTCTAACCAGAAATAATCATGGAATCATAATAAAGACAAATGAACTAAATTACTGATGAAGTTGAAAGTTGCAGTATTTTGATTAAACAGCCAGCAGGAATTGTCAGTCTAATTAACTCAGGGTCAAGCTACTGCTGAACCAAATGCCAGAACTATCAAAATCCAATACAGGCTATGCCCCGTTACTCCACTAAGACTACATATTTGTACTTAAGAGTAATGATCTGATATGTTAAGAAAGTTCAGCTCAGTAAAATAACTGCTGTTGAAAACTATTTGTGCCAGGGCTGTTGTCAGCAAATCAGTCAACTTCTGATAGTCAAGCTAGATCTTCTCAACACTAAAGCTACAGATGCCTAGCATCTATTTTCTTAGTGAGCTCCTCACCCAATATGGTGCATGAACTCATGACCCCAAGATCAAGAACCACATGCTCTACTAATGGAGCCACCAACCAGGCACCCCAATGTCTAGCATCTTTATAAGAATGCACAAGTGGGAGTAGGGAGGGTTGATAGTCTACTGTTTATGTCCTGATCATAGTAATACATGGTGGGAAGTCGAGTGACCTGAGGCATCAGGAGTACAAAAGCATCCCTTTAAAAACTCAAGATTAAGCTGATAGAATATTGGCAGCAGTGCAAGGGGGAGGAAAATGGCCCCTGAGGAACAACTGGTCAAAGCACTGAGCTCTTCTTCCTCAATTCATACACCCCCTACCAGCTCCAATATCCATCCCTAAAGTTAATATGACAGGCATTGAAACCATTCTGGTCTAATTTCTCTCCTTCTTTTCTTGCTTTCCTTCGTTGTTTCCATTCCCTGTACTAAAATGTTAGTCCATTACACAGATAGTTAGCAAGCTTAAAGTTACTACACCAAGTTGCCAGGTATTAGTACAATTTCCTGAGCTCTTAGAGTAAGCTGTTATGCTCCCAATCCCCCTCTCCAAAAAACTAATAAGCGCCAAAAGTAAATTTACCTGCTTAAACTGAAGTGAAAGGTGGGATTGACTAGGAAACCAGATCAATACTGCACGCATTAAATTGGATAAGATATGATGGGTCCATGACATTCAAGCATACATTAGTGGTTCTCAACTCCAGCAATATTGTCCAATTGTCACAAATGGGAGTTTGGGGAGTTGTCACAAACAGTTGAGAGAAGTACTACTGGCATCTAGCATCTAGTGTGTAGAGGCCAGGGATGCTGCTAAGACATCCTACAAATGCACATGAAAACCCTCTACAATTACAAAACAATGTACTCAGCCTAAAGTATCAATAATGCCAAAGCTGAGAAACCCTGAGTATACATACATTCACAACAGCTTATAATCATATCTAAATCTCAATTATCTTGATTCAACAAAATAGCCATGTATTCAGACCCAATGAATATACTCTTTTAACTGATTCTCAAGTTTTAAAACTTCACAAAGGAGAATTTAGTTACACAGAATTTGAACAGCCTTATAGAAATGGCTCCATGGCCCCTGCTTTAACTGAGCTACAATCAGTAAATTTCACACTGCAGATTTAACAAGTTTCTTAAAAGATGGAAGTATTGATGAGGAAAAAAACATCTATCACAGCACTTATTACAAGGTATCCTGTGATTATTTATGTATCTGTTTCCTTCTTATGATTGTGAACTTCTTAGGAATATGAACCATAGCTTATTTACCCCAAGCTTACGTTGTAGGTGGGAGAAATACACGGGCTGGACACATGGGTGGGTGGATGGAATACAGATGAATGATACTAATTCAGCCTGCAAGTCAGTTTTTAAATAACTGAATTTATTGGTCATGTCTCTGGGGAAAAATGTCATTATTTCTTAACAATTGCCAAGGACAGTATTTTTACTGTCATAGTTAAGTTTTTAAATTTTTTTAATGTTTTATTTATTTCTAGGAGAGAGAGAGACAGCGTGAGCAGGGGAGGGTCAGAGAGAGAGGGAGACACAGACTCCGAAACAGCCTCCAGGCTCTGAGCTGGCAGTCAGTACAGAGCCCGACGCGGGGCTCGAACCCACAAACCATGAGATCATGACCCAAGCGAAAGTCGGACGCTTAACCGACTAAGCCACCCAGGCGCCCCCATAGTTAAGTTTTTAAATGCATTAAGATTTTTCAAATTCAAGATGGCTTTATGGTTGAAATGTGCCACCCCTTAAGATTGAAGTCCTAACCCCCAGAACCTCAGAATGTGACCTTACTAAAAAATAGCCATTGCAGATATAATTCGTTATGATGAGGTCACTAGGATGAGCGCTAATTCGATAAGACCAGTATCCTTATAAAAAGGGGAAATTTGGACACACACACACACACACACACACACACACACACACACGGAGAATGCCATGCGAAGATCCAAGGAGAGATCAGAGTGATGCTTCTAGAAGCCAAGGAACACCAAAGATTGCCATCAAACTCCTAGAAGCTAAAGAGGCACGGTACAGACCCTTCTTCACAGCCCTCAGAAGGAACCAACCTGCTGACACCTTGATCTTGGACTTGTAACCTCCAGAACTGTGAGATAGTAGTTTCTTTGTTTAAGCCACTCAGTGGTACTTTGGAATGGTAGGACTAGCAAACAAATACCCACCAAGGACACAGTATACTATCATTAGATATAGGAAGTAAGCAAACAAGTGTGAACTATCTACTTTCAAATATTCTTCTTCTACATTTGTGCCATACAAAGAGCTTCTTCTTCTAAAGTTCACACTTTCCATTTACTATTCTCTAACATTTCTTAGCACTCTTGCTAGATTCTTCTAACATATATATTCAGGACTCTGATAATTAGAACTTAGATTGAATCTCCACCCTAGTTTCTACATCCTGGCATCCTGATGTGATAGAGCTTCCTGACCTTCTCAGGTCCATGACCTTTACTTCCCCTTCACCTCAATCGCATAATCACATATCCACTCCTTAGACCTTGTCACTATGCAAATTGCAAGACCTATTTTATCCTCTTTCTGGTTCTCCTAATAAACAAACACTTGGATAATCCTCTTACTGGTAGAGAAGGGAAAATTTTGCTTTGTTTCTTTCAAGAGTGTCTGGAACATAGGGCAGGGAAATAAGATCCTATTCTACATTCATTATTACTAGTGAGATCCCAAACACCCACTGACTCTCTTATGTGGGGATCTTGGCCAAACCATATTGGAGAATCAGTTTGTCCATCTATATTTAGACTATATATATATATAGACCATCTATATTTAAAACATTAAAGCAAAGTTCTTTCAAGATTTTTATTTTTAAGTAATCTCACACCCAACATGAGGCTTGAACTTAACAACTCCAAGATCAAGAGTCGCATGCTCCACTGACTGAGCCAGCCAGACACCCCCAAAAGCAAGTTTAAACAAATCATTTCACCCTTTTTTTCCCTAAACTCCACCCATATTGGTACATTTGGGGTTAATGCTTTGTCTGAGTGCTTCTTGTAACAGAAGCATGGAGAATTACCAGAATGATGGCAGGCAACAGCAGAAAAGCAACCACCCAGAAAAGGACAATCCAAAAGGAAAGCAATCCAAAGAGGGAGCTCTCCCCATGCAAGAGGAGCATTCCTGTGGGATCTTTGATCTTGAGGTAACTATGGCTCAACTATGGTAGGTACATAGAGAGATGAGAGGAAAGGCCCATGCCCAAGGAGTTCAAGTGTATCACTAACACTTCCTTTGAATACTGTTCCTTCTTCCATGACTGAAGTGGATTAACAGCCAGCCCCAAAGTCAACTACAGGTGTTGAGGTCCTTCTCAAGGCTGAAGAATAGCAGAGAGGAAAGTAAGTCCTGTCTGTCCCTTTCTTGCCATTACCCTTACATTTCCATCTGGACCAGTGAAATGGACTTTTCAGCTCCTTAAGGATCTTTACCAGCCCTCATATCTCTAGGTGTGCCCTTCCCAGTCCTACTGATGCTCTTCTACTGTTTAGCTCTCTGAGCCTTTACTCTCACTTTCTTTATGCCCACACTGCCCTTCCTTCTCATTCTCTTCATTAGTTGACATGAATTCCTTTGTTACTCAAGTAGGGATTAATTCATGTTTGAAGCCATCCCTGACCCCCTGCATTTGGGTTAGGTAGCCCCAAGTGTTTGTTCTTGGAGTATTTATGCACGCCACTATCATTCTTACCATCATAGTATATTGAAAAGATCTGCTTAGAAGTAGGTCTCCTCTTCTGAACTCTCAGGTATTTGAAGGCAAAAATGTTCTACTACTTTTTTATCCCTTACACTGTTCCTGGCATAAAGAATGTAAACAATACATGTATAACTGAATGAACTGACAACAGTATCATAAGAGAACTTCACATATGTCCCTATTTCAATCACTAGATACACACCAAGTGCTAGGTATATGGAAAGCCACTCAATATATCCTTTATTCTCCATGAAAGTGTCTTTTCCATGTAAAAAGTTTGACCTTTGCAAATATTTAGCACAAGACTATTGTATTGCAGTTCAAGTAAAACTTAAAATATTCCCCTACAATCAGCTGTGCATTAGCATGCACTAGCCTAATTAAAAAGCAAGAACTGTAACAGGAGAAAGGAGATGGGCCATACATGGATTGCAAAGAAATAAAAAGAATTTAGTCATACAATAAAGAAGAGACATTCTATAGTATAGAGGTCAAGTGAAGATTGTTATACTAGCTTTTCCACTTGGGACTTCTAGTTGCAGAATTGGAAACATAGCATTTTTTAAACCATACATCAATGTATTTTTCTCTTGGTAAAAAAAAATCTTTCTAAATAATGGAAAATAGAGTGCTTTGTCAAATTGCAGCTTTCAAATACGCCCAGATCACAAATGTCTTATCACTTCATGTGTACTTGGTTGGTATAAGCATTTTCTCAGTACATAGGATAGGTTTGTCCAAATGTTCTTATTTAGAATTGCTCTGCCATTTAGTTATTTGCACATTAGACTGTTTGGGAGCATAAGAAGACTGGCGCCTATTTAGTCATATTAGGAAAAAAGTGAGTGTCCCAGGGCAAACACCTTCCTTTGAGGGCAGAACCATAGCATATGAAGGGGCTTAAAACTTCATTTTGGGGATTCAAAAATTAAATCAGTATTAAACTGTGAATCTATTTATGATAAGAATCTTGGCTTTCATCTTTACATTTAAAAAAAATACAGTACCCAGGACAGAATAAGAGCTAAATTACAATATGTTTTATCGTGTCTTTCTTTTTTTTTCAAATTCTGGTGTAGTTCACACACAGTGTGACATTAGTTTCAGGTGTACAATACATTGATTCTAATTGTGCCTTTCCATATTAAAAGGGCAGTCTACTGGAATCTTGAGAAAGAAAGGGGCTGTTGTTATTCTACCCATGAAAACCTCAGCAAAACCCTTAATATACTATTTTTATGAAAAATGACTTTTTTCTGGTGATGGGTATGTGGTGGGGATAGCTGGGTAGGAAACTATTCAAAGTTACACTATTATTATTCCTCCACAGGGGATGATATTTTGGCAAATGATAAACCACCTCGGTTTTCTCCCATAACCCCTATCCAAATAAATCTACTTGTGATCCATCTCAGAGGTGGGCCAAGGCTCTGTTGTAAATAGCACCATGAAGTCTATTTCTGAAAATTAAGGATGCAAGTTGTCTTGTGGCTTAAGCAGGCAGTTCTTTCTTACATTATATTTCATAACTATGTCCCAGAAAAGCAAGATTACTACCTGATAATCACTTCTCCATTTTATCATCCATTAATTATCACTTCTTGTGTTTCCATATCATTGTTGTAGGGCACTAGTGACAGTTATAAAGAATTGCAAAAATATACTTCCTGGCATTGAAGAGCTTATGGTCTGATAAGGTATACAGAATAACCAGAAATGTTAACACAAATAATGAAAACTAGAGAATCTCAAACTGGTCTCAGAACTATGTTACACCCTTAACATGATTAAGGATCTCCAAAAGCTTTTGTTTATGTAGGTTATATCTATACTTGTATCATCTATCAATCTAGTATAAGAATTAAAACAGAAAATTTTAATACACAAGCACACATTCCATTAGTGATAACATCATCACACATCATGTAGCCTCTGGAAAAAAGGGAATGAAAAGATCAATAGCATCTTCAAATTATTATAAAAATTGTTTGACCTCAGACTCCCTAAAAGGATTGTTGAGACTCTCAAGGGTCCCCAGACTCCACCCTGAAAATCTCTGATGTAAGCCCACAAGCATATTCATCATCAGCCATCGCTTTGAAAGAACAATGGAAGAGAACAATGTGAATTTCACAAAAAGTAAAAATAAAGATATCTTAGCAGAGCCAGAAGTCAGAAGTGTACAGCGTAATTGCCATTTGGAGTAATTAGCAAGCTCATGAATATGATGCTCACTGTATTGGTTGCACTGTTATGTAATATAGCTTCTCTCCATGCCTTTTTTAAAAAAAGTTTATTGATTTATTTTGCAAGGAAGAAACAGTTTGAGCAGGGGAGGGGCAGAGAGAGAGAATCCCAAGCAAGCTCTGCACTAAAAGGATAGAGGCCAACTTGGGGCTCAATCCCATGAACCATGAGCTCATGACCTGAGCAGAAATCAAGAGTTTAACACTTAACCAACTGAGCCACCCAGGTGTCCCTCTCCATGCCTTATGTGTATATATATATATATATATTTTTTTTTTTACAAATAGTTTATTGTCAAATTAGTTTCCACATAACACCCAGTGCTCATCCCCCCGAGTGCCCTCCTCCATGCCCATCCCCCCTCCCCCCCACATCCATCAGTCCTCAGTTTTTGTCAGCATTCAAGAGTCTCTCATGGTTTGCCTCTCTCCCTTTCCCCCACCATTTCCCCCCTTCTTCTCCCCCTTGTTCCTCCGTCAAGTTCCTCCTAATCCTCCTATACGTGCAAACATATGATATTTGTCCTTCTCTGCCTGACTTATTTCGCTCAGCATAACACCCTCAAGGTCCATCCATGTTGCTACACATGGCCAGATTTCATTGTTTCTCATTGCCATGTAGTATTCCATGGTATAGATAAACCACATCTTCTTGATCCATTCATCTGTTGATGGACACTTAGGCTCTTTCCATGTTTTAGCTATTGTGGAGAGTGCTGCTATGAACATTGGGGTACATGTGCTCCTATGCATCAGCATTTCTGTATCCCTTGGGTAAATTCCTAGCAGTGCTATTGCTGGGTCATAGGGGAGTTCTATTGTTAATTTTTTGAGGAACCTCCACACTGTTTTCCAGAGGGGCTGTACCAGTTTACATTCCCACCAACAGTGTAGGAGGGTGCCCGTTTCTCCACATCCTCGCCAGCATCTAGAGTTCTCTGATTTGCTCATTTTAGCCACTCTGACTGGCGTGAGGTGGTATCTCAGTGTGGTTTTGATTTGTATTTCCCTGATGAGGAGGGATGCTGAGCATCGTTTCATGTGTCTGTTGGCCATCTGGATGTCCTCTTTGGAGAAGTGTCTGTTCATATCTTCTGCCCATTTCTTCACTGGGTTGTTTGTTTTTCGGGCGTGTAGTTTGGTGAGTTCCTTATAGATTCTGGATATTAACCCTTTATCTGATATGTCATTTGCAACTATCTTTTCCCATTCCGTTGGTTGCCTATTAATTTTCTGGGTTGTTTCCTTGGCTGTGCAGAAGCTTTTAATCTTGATGAGGTCCCAATCGTTTATTTTTGCTCTTGATTCCTTTGCTTTGGGGGATGTGTAAAGTAAGAGATTGCTGCGGTGGAGGTCAAAGAGGTTGTTTTCCTGCTTTCTCCTCTAGGGTTTTGATGGTTCCCTGTCTCACATCAGGTCCTTTATCCATTTNCCATGCCTTATATTTGAAATAATATCACATTCCTTGGAAATTATCCCAAAGAAATAAAATTTTATGTCTATACAAAATCCTGTACATTAATGTTCAAAAAGCTGTATTTATAATTTTTCAAGACTGGAAACCAAAATGTCCCTTAATCTTGAATGATTAAACAAATTGTGGCCCATCCTTACTGTGGAATATTACATAAGAATAAAAAATGATGAACTGTTGATACATCCAATAACTTAGATGGATCTCTGAGTAAAAAAAAAAAAATCAATCTCAAAAGGTCACATAATGTATGTTTCCATTCATGTAGCATCCCCTAACAACATAATTTTAAAGATGGAAAAGCCATTGGTGGTTGCCACTGACTAGAGATCACATGAGGAAGGAGGCAGGGTGAGAAGTGTGACTATAAAAGGCAGCAGGAGTAAGACCTTTTTGTTGATAGAATAGTACCACGTCTTGGTTGGGTGGTGTTTACATGAATCAGTATATGTGGTAAAATGGCATCCAGCTACAATGCCCAATTTTACCAATGTTAATTTTTAAATTTTATTATTATACTATAGTTATCTAAAATATAACCATTGGTGGGGTATGCCTGGGTGACTCAATCAGTTGAACTCAGACTCTTGATTTCAGCTCAAGTCAGGATCTTAGGGTACTGAGCTGGAGCCCCGCATCAGGCTCTATGCTGGGCGTGGAGCCTGCTTAAGATTTTCTCTCCCATTCCTTCTTGACCCTCCCCAACTTGTGCACACACATTCCTTCTATCTCTCTCAAAATTAAATTAATTAATTAATTAATTAATTAGATAATTAATTAAAGATAACCATTGGGAACAACTGGACGAAATCAGAAATTAAACCCTCTTGGGGTGCCTGGGTGGCTCAGTCGGTTGGGCGTCTGACTTCGGCTCAGGTCATGATCTCACGGTTCATGGGTTCGAGCCCCCCATCGGGCTCTATGCTGACAGCTAGTTCACAGCCTAGAGCCTGTTTTGGATTTTGTGTCTCCCTCTCTCTCTGACCCTCCCCTTCTCACGCTGTCTCTCTCTCTCAGAAAAAAAAAAGTTAAGAAACTAGACCCTCTCTATACTAATTCTGCAGTTGTGAATTTATAACTATGTTAATATTAGAAGTTTTCTTTAAAAGTTCCTTGAGTTGAAGACATAAGTATGATTCATTTAACAGTTTAAGATAGATATAGATGGCTACAAAAAATATTTATAGATATGTGTATGGTTATTGGCTAATTTGTGTTCCTTCCAAAATTCACATGTTGAAATCCCAATCCTCAATACCTCAGAATGTGTCTATATAGAGCCTTTAAAGAGATAATTAAGGTAAAATGAGGTCATATGTGTGGGAACTAAACCAAGACTGGTGTCCTTAGAAGAAGAGGAGATTAGTACGTAGACGTACAAAGGGGGACACCATGTGAAGACACAATATTAAAAGGCATTTCCTGAAAAACCTCACATTGTCTAAAACTGTTAGTTCGACACTAAACATGAGCAGTGGAAGAAACTCCCTGGTGCAGAGTCCGAAGTCCCTGAAGGAGAATGATAGACCCATAAGCAGGAGGCAAGGACAATGATAAATAAGCTACACATTAAAACCCCGGAGCACGGGGCACCACATTCTGACCTTGTGGCTTCCAAGACTTCAGGGTTGACAGATCAAGAGCCACAGGTGCAGAGCATGCTCTCTTCTCTTCCACCGCTGGCGTAGAGCAACCCCTAGACTCATTTTAACACATCAAGGGTACAGCACACACCCTCCCTTCCCTCGACCCCTCCCCCTCCCCCACCACCATGGAGAAAGGCTGCCGTGTTGGTTCCAGTACAAACACTGTAGGGTCAAAAACTCCACTTCCCAACCTGTGAGAGGAGTTCCCTCAAATGATTGGAAGCAGACTCCATTGGAGACCACCCCACTGTGTGTCATATCTCCTCCCAGCTGAGAGAGACACAGTAATATCAAATCCCAGAACAACCTAGGGGCTGTTTCCACTAGTGAAACCTGCATCTGATCTCCCACCTTGAACGTGTACTTTCATAAACTGCCTTGTGCTTGCTATTTTCTTTCTGGCTGTCTTAATTCAAGCATGGATCCCCACTTCAATCTTCTCTTGGGGAATCCAAGGATGGAGCCCTCCATTCACACAACACAGACTCTCCAACCGGTAACAAAACAGGGTACTTAATGTAACCAGGTGTAGGGGGAAATGGCATTAGGAGCAGAAAACTCAAAACTTGGTAGTCTGGGAACTAATGGGATCAATAACCATCTTTTAAAAACATTGCACAATTGAAGAGATATATGAAGATTTTAATAAAATAATGCTACAAAATATATAGGATGCTACTTTAAAAAAGTGATTGTAGACTGATGGATATGGGTATGGGGAAGGATTGAGGCTGATATAAATTGTAGAAACAAAGTAAATTGCACAAAAATTTGAAGAATCATTCTTAAAAAGCACTCCTAAGACAGACTGCATAGCCAAATGAGCAAGAGAAGAACTTGGTATGAAATTGCAAAACTGGCTACCCCACCTCCCCTCCCACCCACCATGGCTTGCTGCTTTCAACCCTGTTGCTTCGTGTTTAGCTGGGGTTATTTGGAAGTAAAAAGCATTAATGTGGTCGGAAAAGCTATAAACCATGGAGAATCCAACATTTTGCTGACACCATTCCCCTATTTACCCATTCCCTATGAGTTAATTTTGTTACTTCTCATTCAGAGACACATGTTGTAGCAAAACAAACTGGACCTGAAGAGAATTCTTTGTTCCCTTATTCATCTCTAGACTTGTGAATAAATGATCCAGTACAGTGATTATTCATTAAATTTTAATCATTTTTAAATATCTGATCAAAACTTCACAGCTTATTATATGGAGCCATAGTTCATTTCATTTCAGTCACAACATACTTTTTTTTTTAACAGTGTATGTGTTTATTTTGAGAGAAAGAACGTGTAAGCAGGGGAGGGGCAGAGAGAGGGAGACAGAATCCCAAGCAGGCTCCATGCTGTCAGTGCAGACACAGACTGACTTGAGGCTTGAACTCACAAACCATGAGATCATGACCTGAGTTGAGATCATGAGTTGGACATGTAATCGAATGAGCCACTCAAGAGCCCCACAACATACTTTTTAAGGTTAAATTTGGGGGCGCCTGGGTGGCTCAGTCGGTTAAGCGTCTGACTTCAGCTCAGGTCATGATCTCACGGTTCGTGGGTTTGAGCCCCACATCGGGCTCTGTGCTGACAGCTAGCTCAGAGCCTGGAGCCTGTTTCAGATTCTGTGTCTCCCTCTCTCTCTGACCCTCCCCTGCTCACGCTGTCTCTATCTCTCTCTCAAAAATAAATAAAATATTTTTTTAAAAAAAGGTTAAATTTGGAAGAACGAGATGACCATTTGATTGTCTCATTTTCTCCTTGGGATTTTCTGTGCTATTTTCTGGGTTTTGTTGTTTTTTCTTTTTTTTAATAGTTGAAAAATATTTAGACATACAGATGTGTCTTATTTTTACCCATAACTTCAGGTTTATCCAAGTAACTTTCAAGCCCTTATAAAGTGAGCTCAAAACAAAAGTCTTTAATATTTCATTAGTCTTGTTATGTGCTAGAAAAGATAGCAATTTTTATTCTACCTAAATTAAAATTTTGCACAAAAAAAAATAAAATTGCTATACATGGGGTGCCTGGGTGGCTCAGTCCGTTGAGCATCCGACTTCAGCTCAGGTCATGATCTCATGGTTCATGGGTTCAGGCCCCATTTCGGGTTCTGTGCTGACAGCTAGCTCAGAGCCTGGAGCCTGTCTTCGGATTCTGTATGTCCTTCTCTCTCTGACCCTCCCCTGCTCACGCTGTCTCTATCTCTCTCTCAAAAATAAATAAAACATTAAAAATTAAAAAAAATTGCTATACAGTTATTTTAACTTTTTAATAAATTTTCACACCTATTATTTTATCAGGGGTAACCATACTCTGGAGGGTCTGAAATACAAACTAAATCTAGTTCTGCTACAACTTCTGTAATAATTAGTTCTTGGCCCCTCCCCCATGACAATTACTTTTTCAGTAAAAATGCTTTCTTATGGCAACATTTTATTTCAGTAAGTCCATTCTCAGTTAAATGTTCTCATCTTTGGCTACTTTAGGAGTCCAAATGTTACCTTTATGAGCTTCCTTTCTGAGTTCCTTGACCTTTTAAAGTTGTTTGTTTTTTAATCCCCGGACAGGTATACCTCTTTTCCAGACTTTATCTCTCCTTTCTAGAAATCCACTTCTCTACCTCATTAAGCCTCCCTGTAATATCCAGAATTAAATTGTATACCTCATTTATTGTTGTGCTTGTGGATTGCTTTTTCCCCCTCTTTTTAATGCAGCGTTGGAAATGACTTTGAAAGAAATGACCAAAAGTTTTCATCATTCAATTTATTTTCATTTTTACTTCTAGATAATTGCAGAATAAGAAGTTTAACCTAAAAAAGGAGGAAGTCATCAAAAGCATTGGCCTCTGGGAAAGGGATGGGCAATGATGGCCGCCTCCCAATAATTGAAGGGGTTTGTCATGTGAGAGAGGAGTGATATTCTTCTACAGAGTTTTCAAGATAGAACCAGGACTTGATAGAATAAGCTACCAGAAACATATTTCTATTCAGCCTGTCTTAGAAGCAGTAAGTTATTCCCTTCTGAAAGTACTTATTTGGGGGGATTGCTGAAATGAGTGAGACATTTTATGGAATAAGTTTATAAAATTTGAATCCATATCAAAACTTCTGTGAGGCTTTGGCTGAATGTCAAGCCCAGCAAAACAGAATCATGGTGAATTAGAACAAAGACTATGAGGATAATGAACCTGGGTTTAAGTTCCAACTGTGCTAGAGGCAAATATGTGTGATGTTGGCAAGTTTTTTATCCTCTCCCTCCCTAATTTTCCTCATGTATAAAATGATAATGAAAGTAGTGTCACAGGACTTTTTTGAAGATTAAATTAGTTAATATGTGTAAGGTATGCCTGACAACTCACATGCATCTTGTGTTAGCTATTTTATATGGATATCTTCTGTGTTCTTTAAATTTTTCTGGAAATGAATAAAATTTGGGATAGGTTATAATTCTTTTTTTTAAGTTCATTTATTTATTTGAAAGGAGAGACAAAGCACAAGTCATAGAGGGGCAGAGAGAAAGAGAGAGAGAGAGAGAGAGAGAGAGTCCAAAGCAGCCTTCGCACTGTCATCAGGAAGCCTGCCGTGGGGCTGGATGGGGACTCAAACCCATGAACCATGAAATCATGATCTGAGCTGAAGTTGGATGCTTAACCAACTGAGCCACTCAGATGCCCTAAAAACTGCTCTCTTCAGTTGTCCATATGTACAGAACACATTTTCATGAAAATACACAAGATCCACAACGGTAAGTATCTTTTATTGTTCACTGATGATTCCTAAGCATTAGAAACAGCTGGCTTTAGTAGGTGTTCAATAAATACGTATTAAATTGATCAATTAAAATGTCCAATGGTCTCACATTTTGAAGAACAAGTAGATGTATTTAGAATGATTCTTGTTTATGATTATATTGTGAATGATTATTAGTTGTGGATCATAATGGTCAAGGAGTAGCTTTGCATTGATGTCTTGGTAGATCTTGGCATGAGTATAAAATGGGTGGTTTTCTACTATGATTCCATGAATGAAATCTGTTCCAACTGGATTATGGCTATTCTCCAATCCCTCCTAGTCCTTGATGGGTCCTATTTCACCCTTCTCACTATGGCAAAGGAATTATGCATTTCCAAGTAAAATTAAACAGTGAGTTTTAAAAAATCAGGAGTCAAATGTTTAAATCATATTGAACTTTCTCCACTGAATCTTTCAATATTCACATATAATACCACAAAATTAACATTTCACAATTGCCTGAACAATCCTGTTAATGGAGTTAACACATTGCACTTGCCTTTGAGCAAGGGTCAAGATGAAGATTGGGACATCTTGGAAAATATAAGGAAGTCACTCAAAAATATTTCTAATGATTTCTAATGGGTTTCTATAGGAACCCATCACTATTCAGGCATTATACCATAATGGTTACAAGAACAACTTTGGAATAAAAAAAAGACCTAGGCTTTCACTTACTGTTACTTGCACCAATTATTTATAGTCTCTAGGGTTCAGTCTAGTCATCTATAAAAGGAAGATGTTAATCCTACTTTGGAAAATTTCTATCATGGTTAAATGAGATAATGTATGTTCAAAAACATGTTATTACTAATAATCACACCAACCACTCATAATATTTATCAATTTATTTTTAAAAAATTAAAGAGGACCAAATATGTGCAATGCACTGCATTTTACCTTAGTGAAGCTGACAGGGATTCCTCTGACTGTAGAAGGAAATAAACTTTTAAGGAAATGGTGCAATCAGGAATGCCAGATTGTATAATATAAGTCTGCAATGGGTTCAGTGAAAGCACAAAACTTCATTTCTATCCCAGGAGATGGCATCATAAAGAGGCTGATTGGGGGCACAGTTGGTTGAGCATTGGGCTCTTGATTTTGGCTCAGGTCACAAAATTAGCAGGGTCGTGCTATTGAGCCCCATGTCAGGCTCTGCACTGAGTGTGGAGTCTGCTCGAGATTCTCTCTGTCTCTCTCTCTTCCTCTGCCCCTCTGTCCCCTTTGTGTGCTTTCTCTAAAAAAAATTTTTTTTTTTAATTTTTAAAAAGAGGCTTACTGTATTAATGTCCCAGCAAGGGAGAGATGGCACCCTGAAAGGTGTAAAGGAGAACAGTTCACTCTAAGGACTATTCACAGAGGTAAGGGCAAGATTAAGAGAACCAACAAGGATGAAATCCCTGAGGGTGAATAAGAGTAAGAGGAAGTATTAAACCCATAGACCGGAAGAGATGGGAAGGTTTTGTCTCCAATAACCAGTGAGAGCTGTAGCTGTAGGGGTACGGCATTGGTTAGAAGAGCAAAGCCATTGCCAAACCACAGTCCAGCAGGGATGAAAGTGTGCAGACGTGGAGGGAATAAATATCCAGACCTCTCTCTCCTCCTGCCCTCGAATCTTCCAGTCAGAGGTGCCTCCCATTGGCCAACTTCAATTGCAAGCTGGAGCCCAGAGAAGCACAGAGATGGAATAAACTTCCCACATCAGCCCCTGGCGCACTCAGATGGGTTAGAAAGAATGAGAAGAAGAATTGGAGGAGCAGATAGAAAATATGTAGCATGCTAACACTTGATATGAGCCTAGAAATGTGAGCAGTTGTAGCTCAGTTAGGAAGGCACTTTAGCAGGTAGCACAACAAAACACAAAAACACAGAAATGTGAGGAAGCCAAACAGAACATGTCACATTAGTGGAATTAGAGTGTGGGGTGCAAGGCCATAGATGAAAGTAGAAGTCAGATCATGGAGGGCCTGGTGTATCAGGCCAAGATACTTGGACCATATTCTATAAAACAATAACAGTCTGTGCTCCCAAAATGACAAAAGGAATCAATTGCTATCCAAGAGTGTGTGTGTGTGTGTGTGTGTGGCTGAGAATAGGTCATATGGAGAAAATAGATTCTTTGTCTATTTCCCTATTTAGGACTCTTGCAAACCAAGGCTGCTAATACAAACCACATATGTTATGGAGGACAATGTACCATTCCTAATTATTTTAGGGTAATATATTTAGTTACACACTAAATTAACACTAATTGAAGTTGGAAGAGGTTCAGAAAGCAATTAAATATTACTTGGAATAGAATGATAGGGTAAGGTATGTTGTTATGTCTATAATACAGATTTCATGTTGAATGATTACACTGAGTTAAGCTGACATTTTCCCCTGAATTCCAGCAAGTAATTCAGTCTCCTTCACTTTTTTTCAAATCACATGAAAAGAAAAAAGGAGATGCTAATGTAAGTATATTTCTTTATTTAGATTTGCCCTTGCATTAGCTATTTAGACTAAAAGCCAAATTAATCTTAGGGTGAAGCCTACAAACTCCAAATCACATATAATGAATCATCTGTTTTGCTTTTTTCCTAATCTTATCCATGGAAATACAAGGGATGTACTCAGAAGCTTGTTTGAAGAGAAAATTAAAAAATAATTTTTCAAAAGAGCTCTTATACACTGTACCAATTGCTTTTTTTTAATCCTATTATGTCTTTTGTGTAAAAGGAGAGATAGAAAAAATACATTAGTTTTCTTTGTATCCAAATACACATATTATAATTTGCAGCAGATACTTTTGAAATTTTTTTTTTTAGGTTGAGACCCTGACTGGGGCCACAGAGCAACATTTAACCCTTAACTCTAGCTCTGCTGCCTACTAAAACCTGAACTAAAAATTAAACAATTTCCAGATGCTTTGTAAACATGTTGTACATTATAACTTAAGAGATTACAAAATTAAACCAAATACCTGACTTTATTTTGGTGTAAGTCGATTATTATTTTCTATCCAATTTTAAGGTTTTAAAGACAGCAGATTAACAGGCACCTGGTTGGTTCAATCAGCTGAGCCTCTGTCTCTTGATTTCGGGTCAAGTCATGATCCCAGGGTCATGGGATCCAGTGCCTTGTTGGGCTCCATGCTGAGTGTGCAGCCTACTTAAGATTTTCTCCCTCTCTCTCCCTCACTCTCTTTCTCTCTCCCCCACCATTCCTCTATGTCCCACTTGTGCTTTCTGTCTCTCTCAAATAAAAAAATTTAAAAATACATATTAAAAAATTTCTCAATAAAAAAATAAAACTTTAAACTTTAAAGACAGCAGACTAGCTTAATTAATGGAAATATGTGATGGTATGCAAAATTCTAATTACCTTATATAGATTCTGGAATTGAATACAATTATATTTTGCTTAATTTTTTGCATATTAAAATAAGTGTGTGGCTTAAACCTCCAACCTGGTAATTTATCTACTCAAAGATTTCTTGAGGGTTTGGTAGGAATCAGAGAATTAAGTAACTACAGGTCTCTAGTGTACAATGACAATTTCAGAGGAAGATTTCTTCTCTCTCATGAGGGAGACTTTCTATAGGGAAAAGAATTAAGAATTACAACAACTCAGAGGAAATGACTGGATCAAAGAGGGAAAGGAGAGATTTTACTTCAGAGGAAAGATGATTGAGAAAAATACTGGCTTCTCTGAAGCCTAAGGAAGAAGTAGACCATAAACATTGAAGGAGCTTGCCAGAGTGCAGAAAGGAAGTTTGCAGGGAGAGATGACTCTTGAGCTGAGACTTGAAAGAGGAGAAATGGCTTGCAAAGTAGAGAGAAGAGTCAGCTACCTGTGCTGAGAATTTCTAATGGAGGAACTATGAGTTCATTCTGACTGGCAGGTAGAGTGGGTAGGGGAAATCCGTGTCAGAATAGGCTGGAGAGTGGTCCTGATGCAGCATGCCAAGAAATATCAACATCATTTTGTATGTGAAGTTCAGCCATTAGGGACTTTAGGGAGAGCAGGGATTTGCTACAATTTGCCTCTACAATATCCCCTGGAGCCATCTGGTCACTTGATTAAAGGGAATGAGCAAGAAATATCTTAGTGAATGATGCACAATAGTCACAAAGGATATCAACTTGCAATATTCACAATTAATCACTATTAAGGAAAAATTTCAAAAGTTTTGACTTGAGAATGCCGACTCAGAATAATTTTTAAAAGGTGAGGTGGGGGTGGATTTTATAAATTAGAATTGCAACACAAAACAGAAGGCTCACACTAATTAGGTTAATTCAAGGAAGGTTTAACAAAAGGACTGTTTACAAAGTCAATGGCAAGATATTGGGAAATATCACAGGTCACTCGGTACCCAGGGACTAATAACAGTATAGTTACTGGTGTAGTATGATAACAGTATAGTTGTTACCACTCATAGGGCTGAAGGATGAGGGGAGAGAGCAACCACTGGGAAGCCAAAGGGGAGTATTGTGGGAGAGAGACCACCTTGAAAGGAGCTGTGACCTTGAGAGGAGTAATGACTTTGGGTCAAGGGTCACCACCAAACCTGCAGGAAAGAGCTGAAAAAATAAATACCTTCACCTCACTCTCCTCTCCTCCTTGGCCAAAGCCAATCAGAAACCAGAAGGCAGGAGGGATTTTTTTTTTTTTTTTTTTTTTTTTATGTAGACCGTACAGAGCTGTGTCCAGGAGCAAAGAGTAGGGTAGAAAGATGTGGAAAGTGGATGTAGAGGAACAAATGGAAGATATTCAGCAAAACACACTTTTTTGTCCCCTCAGTATCTCCTCTTCTCCCTCATCTTTTTGAAAATTTTATGTCCTCAAGCAACAGTACACATGGAGTACTATCAGCTACTAAATGCAATCAACTCTCTCATACTGTCATCTGAACTTAAAGTGTTGGCCTCTACTGGTGTTTTTTCAAGTAAGACAGCAGAGAGAAAACCAATTACATTGCATGAGCATAACTGCGGCGTGTGTGTGCGTGTGTGTGTGCGCGCGCGTGCAGGTGCACATGGTTTAAGCTCGTAATGGTAACTGCCTTCTTCCCTCCATGATCCCCTTACTCTCTGCCAGCACCTGAGTCCAATGGGCATCTTAACCTGGTAGGATCACTCAAGCCTTCCTTTCCATAGAATATGAGCTTTTGGTGGTCTTGCCTTTATTCAATTGTCTCCGTTTTCCATTGTAAGACTACTGGAAAACGGAATATTAAGCAAAAAAGGAGTACACACCCCCTAAAAGTAAATGCTCTGGATTCCAGACGTAGTCCTGTTCCACGGTGCAGTAGCAACCAATTTTCTACAGTAATCAATTCTCCAGGTATACAGGGTCAAAATCCTAGGTGGGATCTTTCAGGCTGGACCATAGGCAGTTACATAGTCAGTCTCTGCAGGCCTGTGGGTGGAAGAACTACTTACTCTCCGGCACCAGAGGTGGTGCACAGCAGGGTGCAGCAGCCTCAGGAGGTAGCCGCAGTCTGGGACTCAAAGCCAGCCTCCCTCCCCCTCCTCGTCCCCCTCCCCTGCCTCCTCTGTGAGTCTGCCATGCTTTTCTGCAGACGTGTACTCCTAACCTAAGAGCCTCCAGCTGGAAGTCTTTTTACTGGGACAGGTCTTGGCTGAGAAATTTTTCTGATGACTCTGCCAAGACCTCCTTAATAGGGGGCCCTGAACACTTTTCTCCCCTTTGACCCAGTATTCAATACTTTTCCACTCTGAGCCCTTCCCCCTCTCCTCCCCGCCCACCCCCAGCCCAGGAGCTTTTTGTTCCAGCTCCCTACAGTGACACAGTGTCACCCCCTCCACACTGATATGTCTGACCCATGCCCAGTGCCCCTCCATGGGGAAAATAGAACATTGGACAATTGTCATTCTTTCCTGTTTAGCCTCTTGCTTATACTGTCACAATAAGTGAATAAAGTCTTAATTCCTTTCAGTTTGGCTCATTGTCTTAATCGACCACCTTGACAACTGGCAGGCCTCTCTCTCTGACAATAACTACCTCCTCCCCCATCAATTCTGTGGCCTGAGGAGGCTAAAAAGATCCTGGGAAAGTCTCTCCATCCAATTTATTCCCTAGCTTCTGCCAACACACTAACCTAAAAATCATGACACATCCTGGGGAGAATGGAGAGATTAGTCCAACTGTTATAGGCCCATTTATTTTACCAGTTTGGCTCTTGGAAAAAAATCAATAGATCATGGCAAATAAAAATGGACTTTCACAAACTTAACCAAGGGGGAACTCTAGTGTCAGCTTCTGATATTAAATACGCTAATGAATGCATCCCTTTTATAAGGGATTCTTCATAAGAGAAGAATCAGAAGCAGTTGAGATTTAACTGAGATGGATAACAGATCATATTCATGGTCTTGTCCTACAGCTCTCCTGCCCTTTATCATGATATGATCTAAGGGGACCTGGACCACTTCAACACACCAGACAATGTCATATTGGTCCCCTATATTGCTGATATCATGTTAATCAGACCTGATGAGCAAGAAGCTATAAGTACTCTGGAAGCTCTTGTGTAATAGGTAATTTTATGTGTCAGCTTGGCTGGACTAAAGGATGCCCAGGTAGTCAGTAAAACATTATTTCTAGATGTGTCTGTGAGGGATTTCTGTAAGACATTAGCATTTAAATTGGTGAACTGAGTAAAGCAGATGGCTGTCCCAAATGTTGTTTGGCATCATCATACAATCCATTAAGGACAAAAAGAACAAAAAGGTGGAGGAAGGGCAAATTTGCTTTCTCTGATGAGAACTGAGACATCCATCTTTTCCTGTCCTGTCCTGTTTTATTACTTTGTATCAAGGGACACTTTTTGGCGAAGGAGGTAGGTCAGTGAGCACACGACCGTGGACTCCATTGCTCTTCTCACATACATCATTATCCAGTGCCTGCAGCTTGATAAAATATTAGAGTGGTCTCCCAAAGGTGAAGCTAGGTACCAGCTTAGAGATGACATTCCTTTAGGATGAGGCAATATTCTTCAGGATACCCTATGTACCTTAAACCAATGCCACTATGTTATTCTATCTCCAGTAAAATATATGGATTAGAGAGTCAGGGAGTAAAAACAGGAGTGGCCCTGTCCACCATTACTCCTAACAACTCATTTGGAGAATGCACGTTTCCCATCTCTGCAATGTTAGGCCCTGCTATGGTCTGAATGTTTGTGTCCTACCCATCCATCTCAAATTCATATGTTCAAATCCTAATGCCCAATGTGATGGTGAAGGCTTTCAGAGGTGATTAAGTCACGAGAGAACATGCATGACTGAGGTTAATGCTTTTATAAAAGAGACTCCAGAGAGCTTTCTTGTCTGTCTTCTGCCACATGAAATCTGCAAGCTGGGATGGGCGTTCACCCAAACACGGCACCATGATCTTAGACTTCCAGCTTCTAGAACTGTGAAAAATAAATCTCTGTTGTTTATAAGTTAGCCTGTGGCATTTTGTTGTAGCAGCATATACAGATTAAGACAGGACATGTGTGTCTAAGGTTTGATTCTCAAAGGGAGTGTACTTTTCACTAGAACACACATTAAGAGGTCCAGTAAATTTAATGCTACCACTGGCACCTGGTCACTTTGGGATCTTTGTCCCAGTAGATCAGTAGTCACAAAAAGTTAAAATACTGGAAGGAATAATTGACTCTAATCATTATAAGGACATAGGGTTTACTATATAGTCTGGCATGGAATAATATGTTTATCGCTCAAGTGACCCACTGTGGCATCTCTTACTAGTTCCTTGTCCATGTTTAACTATTTAAATTTTTTAAATGCTTATATATTTTTGAGAGAGAGAGACAGAGAGAGAGAGAGAATGAGTGGGAAAGGGGCAGAGAGAGAAGGAGACATAGAATTCGAAGCAGGCTCCAGCCTCTGAGCTGGCAGCACAGAGTCCAATGCAGGGCTCTAACTCATGAAGTGTGAGATCATGACCTGAGCTGAAGTCAGATGCCCAAAGCCACCGAGGTGTCCCCATTTTTAACTATTAATAGACAAATACAGTTAGCACAATCTGATAGACTCTACGCCACTCTGCAAATAGTGCTAGTCAGATCAATTTTGATAAGGGTTAGGCAAAATTGGTGAGCTTGCACACCCACTATCCCTGCCACTACTGCCCATTAAGCATGCACTGGGATGTCTGGAGAAAGACACTAATTGACATTGGCAGAAGAATCATCTTTTTTTTTTCATTTTTTAAATGTTTGTTTATTTTTGAGAGAGAGAGACAGAGACAGAGAGACAGAGAGACAGAGTACAAGCAGGGGAGTGGTAGAGAGAGAGGGAGACACAGAATCTGAAGCAGGCTCCAGGCTCTGTGCTGACAGCACAGAGCCTGACACAGGGCTCTAATCCACTGACTGAAAGATCATGACCTGAGCAGAATTTGGACACTTAAATGACTGAGCCACCCAGGTGCCTCCAGAATGAATCATCTTGTCCACCTGATTATTGAGAGCCTCTTCCATTATGAATGGCCTCTGATGAGCATTTGCATGAGACACAAATATTTTCATGTTTTTTTCATTCCAAGAAATTCATCCACATTACTTCTCCCACTTTCACATTGTGATCAATATTCATTGATCACATTTTATCAACTCCTGTTAGGTGAATATAGAACTACTTCTCAGGCCATTTCTCCTTCTACACGAAGTTGGCAACATAGGTACTACTCAGAGTTGAGCTGACTGGTCATGGGATTGTGAAGCAGTAGCCATACATGCCTTCCTGTTGCAGGTTACCATGCAGACCCATTCACATGCCAAACCCACATCTTCTCTTCTGTTAATTTAATCTAGAAAGGATTGAATGAGGAAAGGAAAACCAGTAAGCAGGCACTGAGGGAGCCTGGCCACTGGTTCTGCTTGGGCAGTTTGTTGTGCCTTCTGGACCTACTTGGGTGTATTTTCATATATACCAGGGGGTGGCAAACCACTGCCATGGCCCAAATCCAGCCTACTGTCTGTTTTGTAGCTTGCATCTTTGTGAGCTAAGAATGAAATGGTTGGGGATAACAATCAAAAGAAGAATAACACATCATGACTCTTAACATGATATGAAATTAAAATTCCACTGTCAATAAATAAAGTTTTATTGGAACACAGCCACAGCCATGCACTTACGTGTTGCTTATGGCCACCTGTGAGCTACAGCAGCAGAACTGAATAGTTGCAACAGAAACCATATGGCCTGCGAAGCCTAAAATATTTACTATCTGGCCCTTTATAGATAAAATTTGCTGACCCCTGATATATGCTACTTCTATCTTATAATGGAATGCACTGTGCACATCCAATTTTATGGTTCAGTGAATCAGAAAGCACAAGTTTGGCAATTTGGATATCCTATGGTCAAGCATTCAATGTGTTCCAAGACCAGCAGCCAGTCAAGGATCTTCTTTTCTAATGAATGGTTGTTGGCGGAATAGACTATAGCCTTATTCCAAAACACTAGGGTATCCGTTGTGATTCTGCTACTGGGGCTTGCCAGATGCTATATAGCATCTCTATCTGCCACCAGCAGACAGAGCAGCCCATCGGTTTTGCTTGGCCATGGGATCCACATGGCAAGACTGCTTGAACAGAAGCCTGAACTGTTTCAGAGCTCTTTCTTATTTCAAGCCCCACTAAAAACTCAGCTTATGGAGTTATCCAGTAAATGGGCTGGTACAGCATGCCTAATTGTGGTTTATGTTGCCTCAAAAACCCAAAGGGGACCGCAAAGCATAAGTGATAAATGGTACAATTGCATCTCTACAAAACAAATTCATCACTCGAGGACTTACTGTGATTTGTCTATTCCTAATATATTATTGATACAACAAATCAGCTGTATAATGTTTATTGCAAAAATATTAATATTGATATGATTTTTTGTGTGTTTCTAATTGTATAATTCTACACCCAAAGTGAAATAATTGGTAGGATGGCAATACCATTGTATTGGGTGGCAGGGGGGAAAAGCAGTGGACTCTGATCCAGGAAGAGGATTAAGGTGTCTCTTTTGAATTTACCCCAAACTTCATTGGTGACTATGACGTCCAAGTCGATGGTCAGGGGAAAAGGCAAGAACATTGCCCAAGCAGTTCCTATTTGATAGGGTACCCTCAAAAGACAGGGTTCCCTTCTCCTGAATGGATCTTTCTTCTACAGTGAACAGTGAGGGTGCTAATTCAGCAATTACCCTTATTTTTATCCCAAGATTTAGAGGATTTTTTCTACCATTTTACAAGCTGATGTCTGGTATATGTAACCTTCAAGTATCTGTTTCTGTCATTTACAACTAGCCCGTTCCATTCCTTTTAGTACTTGTTCCTACAGAACTAAAAGTTCAAAAGTGATTTATTTATAAAGGAAATTTGCAAAAGAAAACAATCCCAGCTATGTGACTTAAAGGTTACCTTGAAAATATTTTTCTTCATTCTATCTTCTGCAAAGACCATGTTTCCTTAACTTTATATCATGCTATTTCCCCCACTCACTAAATTTGGTCTGAGTCTGTATTAAGGCTACATTATTGTCTGCTGACTTCCAGAGAAACTGCTAAGCACCAAGAAAGAAAGCACTTAGCTGCTTTTAGTCATGATCAACAGTTTGCTCATAAGAGTCTAAAAGGATCAAAAGGGGGTGGAGGAAGGATACAGAAAACCTCTAATAGATCACTACAGGACTTTTGAGCTTGTTTATAGAGAGAACACCAGTAATAGTGACTGACAAGTAATGCTCATAATTGATGTTGCTGTAATTCTAGAAGGGGTATAATAGTATGTATATTTAATGTACAATATCTTTATAAAATTTATGTCACATCCTACTCTAATGCCCCTATAAACTGCTGCACAGGAATAGAAGGAAATGATACTTGTGTTCTCTTCAGTCTCTGTCTGGGGCATTAACCTCTGTCTGGGAAACTTCTCTACTCATTTATCTCTGCATTGGGAGTAGCCCTGAGACCACTAGGTGGTATTAAATAAATATATATTAGCTAGACATTTAAACTATATAGACAAATCTAACTTACTCATTGTTTTTGAATAATATACTTTTGGGGGAGGGGGTAATAATATCAACAATGGCCACTACCATTTATAGGATGGGCATTATCTTACTTAATCCCCGAGGCATGTATCTTTTATCCTTGTTTTACAGTGGAGGAAACTGTGGCTTGGATAGCTTAAGTAACTTACCCAAGAGCATTCAGGTAGTAAGAAATTAGAAATATTCAGTGGGGCGCCTGGGTGGCTCAGTCAGTTAAGCGTTCAACTTTGGCTCAGGTCATGATCTCACAGTTCATGCGTTTGAGCCCCACATTGGGCCCTGTGCTGACTGCCAGCTCAGAGCCTGTCTGTATCTCCCTCTCTCTCTGACCCTCCCTTGCTCATGCTCTCTCTCTCTCTCTCAGAAATAAATAAAACATTTAAAAAATTTTTAGAATAAATATTCAAGTACAGGCATATCTGACCACAAAGTCAAAAAATGTGAAGAAAATTCTTTTTTTTAAATGTTTATTTATTTTTGAGAGAGTGCAAGCAGGGGAGGGGCAGAGAGAGGGGAGACAGATGATCTAAAGCAGGCTCTTTGCTGACATCAGTGAGCCAAATATGGGCTTTGAACTCATGAACTGCGAGATCATGACATGAGCCGAAGTTGGACACTCAACTTACTGAGCCACCCAGGTGCCCCATGAAGAAAATTTTTATCATAATCATCAAGTACATTAAGGTTCACCATCAGGCTTGAAATTTCTTTCAATTCTCCCATAGCGTTTAAGCAACTAGAGGACAGACCTGTAGCCCAAGTATCACATCAAAGAATGTTCTGGACAAATTACTGGGTGATCATTTGGTATAACAAGACAAAATCCCTGCTTTCCAGGTGTTTGGATCCTAAGAGAAATATTTGTTTTTAGAGGTGAACACGTCTCAACTAAAAACAATAGTGTACGTTCTGAGGGAAATAGTATGATCCAAAGAAGACTCCAGGGGCAAAGTCTCCAGGTATAAGCTTCATTATGAGCTCAGTTTTGTTCTGGGAGTGAGCAGAGGGAGCATGGTTAGGTAAAAGGGGCATGTGGGTTAGTCCCACCTTCTTCTCTCACTGAATGCCTGGCCTAGGAGTAAGACCTAGGTCTTAACTCAATGACTGTCTTAGCTGCTCTGTCCTTAGTTGTCTCCTACATTGAAAGAGATGAATACTACATACTTCGTAGAATTATTATGAGAATCAAAGGAAAAACTTCTTTAAATTTTCTTGCACAGGGTCTACAACTTAGTAGATGTTCAACAAGTATTGACACTTAATTTTTACTCTTTTAAAATCTAATTCAAGAAATATTTGCTGAACCTTCTATTATTGATCATGTAACAAATATACAGCAGGTATTTTAAAGATGTTATTTTATTATTATTTTTTTAATGTTTGTCCATTTATTTTTGAGAGAGAGAGAGAGACAGAGTATGTGAGCAGGGGAAGGGCAGAGAGACAGAGAATCCCAAGCTGGCTCTGTGCTGCCAGTGCAGAGCCCAACCTGGGGCTTAAACCTGTGAGATCATGACCTGAGTTGAAACCAAGAGTTGGATGCTTAACGGACTAAGCCACCCAGGCACACCAATACAGCAGATTTCTAAAGTGGTGAAGAAACAATTTCCCATAAACTAGAATGGGGATGCATTCTACCTGGAAGGTGTAAATAGCTACCTGCAAAGTGATATAAAAAGTGCTATCTCAACATAATGGACAAAATAGGATCCTAAAGAAAAGAACAGTTAATTCTCCCTTTGGGATGCCAGAAATCTTGTGCAGAAATGAAAGAAATTCAACCTACATTTGAAGGTAAGGAAAGAAATTACATGAATTTACAAATTTTCAGTACAGGTAAGGTTATCTAGTGTTGACTGGCATGACATCCATCCATCCATTCACTCAAACATTTATTGAAAGCTTACTATCTGGCAGGCACTGTTAGAACATACTAGGATTACAAAAATGAGAAGACATGGTACTTCCTTGAAGGAGCTAACAGTGTAGTGATTGATACAAGGGGAATAGTTTATTTACTTTGAAATTTCCTACCACATATTCTTTTGCAAAGTATTAATAATATACTTGGGCATATTTGTAAAAATGGTCATTGAGGCCATAACTCAGATCAGTAACAAAGTACAATAAAAATTCTAGCAACATTCCCATTCTTTCACAGTAATTTATGTTTTGAAGAAAAAATTGCCTTGTAAATTTCCATTGTTTTTTTTTCCTTCTTCCTTCCATAAAATTAAGAGTTCAGTTTAGGTCAACTCTTGAACTTCAGTTGTACACACTAGATAGGCAAACATGTATAAGATATGTCTGCCTTTGAAGAGTTTACAATTTAGTAACAGTTTGAAATCATCTATCTGTGTAGATCATGGCAAAATTCCTTTCCAAGATTTATCATCTATAAAAACTAAAGGGGAAAATAATAGATAGCAAAGTAGAATTTATTAAATTGTTCCTTTAGTCTACCTGCAGAATCATTTCTCTCCTAATTTCCGCAGGCACACAAGAAAACCAAATTAAGTGTTGGATTTATTGCCTGCTTTGGGCATCCCGACATACTACTGTATAAACTCAGGTCTCTATTTCCTTGGAACTGTTGGACAGAGGCATCTTGTATTTCTCACTAAAAAATTTTATACCAAAGAGACAAAGGAGATTAAAGCAATAAACAAGTTGGAATGGCTTAAGTAAACCTAGCACTTGTCCACAATAAGACAGCTCTCCTGTTTCTCAGATTAAATTGTATTTCTTGAAAATCCAGTTATACATTGTTATTAAGAGATACCCCTAAAACATGATAGCACAGAAATATATAAAGAAAAATAGTGGAAAAAATATGTTAGCCAAATACTGCTCAAAAGAAATCTGGTAAAGGATATAAATATCAGAGAAAATAGAGAGTAAGATAGATAAAGATGGGCAACAGGATAATAAAAGGAACAGGCCACAAAAGAGATATGACCATTATAAACTTTTATGAGTCTAATAACAAAACAAAAAAACAAAAACATGTAGTTGCAAGTAGACACTGATAAATCCCAAATAATAGAATGCAATTTTAACAAATCTCTATCAGAAAGTCTTATCAAACAGGGACACCTGGGTGGCTCAGTCAGTTAAGTGTCCGACTTCAGCTCAGGTCATGATCTTGTGATTTGTGAGTTCAAGCCCTACGTCAAGCTCTGTGCTGACAGCTCAGAGCTTGGAGGCTGCTTCAGATTCTGTCTCTCTCTCTCTCTCTCTCTGCTCTTCCCCTGTTCATGCTCTGTCTCTCTCTCTCTCCCAAAAATAAATAAACAATTTAAAAAATTTTAATAAAAAAAGAAAATAAAGAGAAAGTCTTATTAAACATAAAAGTTAGTAGGATAGAAAATATTTCACTATTAAATTAATAGGCTTGCACAAATGAATGAGTATAATACTCTGCACCAAACAAATAGAATATGTACATTTTGGGGGCACCTGGGTGGCTCAGTTGGTTAAGTGTCAGACTCTTGATTTTGGCTCAGCTCATGATCTCAGGGTTTGTGGGATAGAGCCCTATATTAAGTAGGCTCTGTGCTAACAGCATGGAGCCTACTTAGGATTTTCTCTCTTCCTCTCTCTCTGCTCCTCCTCTGCTCTCTCTCTCTCAAAATAAATAAACATTTTTAAAAAGAATATATACATTTTCAAGTATACATGAATGTTCACATGAATTGATTGCAAGTGGGTCACAAAAGAAGTCCAATAAATTTTGAAGAATTATGTACTGAACTCATTTCCTCACTACAAAGCAACAAAGTTAGAAATCAATAATTGAAAAACAAGTTCCTTGGGGCACCTGACTGGCCCAGTTGGTAGAGCCTTGATCTTGGGGTCGTGAGTTTGAGCCCCATGTTGGGGGTACAGAATGCTTTAAAAAATTAAAAAATAACAAACTCTTTAAAAAAGTAAAAACAAGCTCCGGATATTTAGGAAGTTTTAAATATATTCCTTATAAGTCATCAGTTTAGAGACTCACAATAGGATTTCCAAAATATTGAGAACTAAATGATAATTAAGTACTATATGTTAAAATGTGTGGGATGAAGCCAAAATGGATCTTAGAGTGAAATTTTGAACCTATAGATATATTTATTAAAAGAAAAAAAGGATTAAGGGGCACCTGGGTGGCTCAGTCAATTAAGTGTCCAACTCTTGGTTTCTGCTCATTTCATGATCTCTTGGATTGTGGGTTCAAGCCCCCATTGGGCTCTGTGCTGACAGCGTGAAGACTGCTTGGGTTTCTCTCTCTCTCTTGCTCTCTCTCCCCCCTTCCCCACTCACACTTTCTTTTTCTATCAAAAATATATTTTTAAAAAACCCACAAAAACAAGACGGATTGAAAACACATGAGTTAAGAAATCAACTTAAGGGTGTGAGGGTGGCTGGGTGGCTCAGTTGGTTAAGTGTCCAGCTTTGGCTCAGGTAATGATCTCACGGTTTGTGAGTTCAAGCCCCGTGTCAGGATCTGTGCTGACAGCTCAGATCCTGGAGCCTGCTTAAGTTCTGTTTCTCTCTGTCTCTGCCCCTCCCTCTCTCCTCTCTCTCTCTCTCTCAAAAAGAAATAAACATTAAAAAAAAAAAGAAATCAACTCAAGAGATGAGAAAAAGAGCAGAGTAAACCTGAAAAGAGTAAAAGGTAAAGCAAATATCAGAAATTAATAAAATAGAAAAATTTGAAAAATAGTTCAACCAAACCAAAGAAACTAGCTGTCTCAAACATCAGTAACTCACAAATTCATAACTCTTTGGCAAGATTTATCAAGAACAAAAGAGAAAGAGATGACTGACCTATGTTAGCAATCAAAAAAAGGACAAAAGCTTAGGCAGAATATATATTTAATATAAGGAGACAAATAATAATGGTTACTATAAAATGTGAAACAGCCATATATGTCTATCAGTGGAGAATTCTGGACTATTCATGCAGTGAAATATATAATTATTAGAAAGAAAATTAGAGATTAATGCTCAGCATGGGCAAATATTAAAAACATGGTTAGCCAGGGCACCTTGATGGCTCAGTAGGTTTAGCATCTGACTTCAGCTCATGTCATGATCTCATAGTTCATGAGTTCGAGTCCTGCATCAGGCTCTCTGTTGTCAGCTTGGAGCCTGGAGTCCACTTTGGGTTTTGTATCTGCCCCTCCCGTTTGTGCTTTGTCTCTCTCAAAAATAAATAAACATTAAAAAAAATTTTTCTAAATCATGGTTAGTCAAAAAAGGAAGTTGCATAATATGTATAAATGTGTCATTTCTATACATGTTTAAAACATGCAAAGCGGGATGATATTACTTAGGGGAATATACCCATGGACTAAAAATATAGAAACATTGATGGGGATAACAGAAACCCAAAACAGGGTAAAGATTACCACAAGAAAAAGAGGAAATAAGGGATAGTAAATGGGAATAGGTAGGGAAGCTTTACATCTGTAATATTTTTTCTTTAAATAACTCTGAAGTAAATAAAGCAATACGTTAATGTTTATTTACACTGGGTTGTAGATATGCAAGTAGTCATTATATTATTCTCCATACACTTCTATTATTTGAAACATTTCATAATAAAAATTTAAAAATAAAAAAACAGTTCGATCATTTAATCTTTTGTTCCTTTGACATTTCGTCTCCTATCTTTCTCTTCTCCCACTCCACAGTGCTAACACAGAGGCTCCAGGTTTACCAACTTATGTACCCATGAAGTTATACAAATATCAATGCATCTCACCCTCACCTAAATATCTGAAAAACCTCAAATCTTTTTCAAGTTTCTCAGGAAATTCCCAAGGACGTTTTGCCTCCTTTATTCGAGTCACTGCCACAAGCCTTTTGAGGGAGGCTTAGCCAGAACACCCAGTTCTATAAGGGACCAAAAAAAGGTGGACCTGAAAGCCACTGAGCTACCTTAGGTGGGAGGCAATTTCAGATTCTGATGAGTAAATGATCACAGGTATCTTTCACTTCAACTACCAACACACCACCCAATGGATGAACTCTTTCTATTAACACACCCTATTCAAGGCATAATGCAAGCAAATTCCCCTGGGATCATTGTCCTTGATTTTGTTTCCACCCAGCCTGTTCTCTGAGCCCACAGACCCACAGCCTCCAGCTGCCCAGCCCATCCCTAACCCAACTCAGCCTTGCAGGTAAGTGGGAAAGGTAGAAGATGCTGTTTCCCCGTGGCCCTTGAGAAACAGGTTTCTCTTCTAAGATAAATGTGGATTTGTCTTCTACCTAGCTGGAAGCAAGTCATTTAAAATAGGACAGAATCTAGTACTAAATAATTCTTTGCAAGTACTTCAAATAAAATTCCCATACTTCTTAAAATGGTCATAAATTGTTCGTGGTGAGAATTAAAGTTACTTTACACTGCATTTATACAGTAAGGTACTTAACAGCTATATAAATATACTTAAGGACAATAACTTTACTATATTAATTGCCAGCTATCTTTCATTCCTTTCTTGAATCTATGCTAACACATAGGACAAAGCAAAAAATGAGAGTGAGGACTCTATCCTTAAGCTACTATAAAAAGATTGCTTTTTATAACTATTTCAAGGCAATAACATGGTGTCTCTTGAGAGCATAATGGAGACCCAAAGGTAAGTGGTGTAGGTGGATGGGTAGAAATATTACCTGGATACAAAAGGGCTAGTGAGGCTAAAGAGTATCAAAATGGTGGCTGTTCAGCATGTGACTTTATCAAACTGTACATTGCATTTCTAGAATTTCACTATGTTTAAAAAAAAAAGCTCTAAGAATAACTATTTTTAAAATGACTTTTACATTAATCCAGGAAAATCTCAATAATGTTTCATAGTGAAATACTAACCCAATCTTCCTCAGTATTGTCAGGCGGTATATAATACGGCCCATGTTCTTGGACCAGTAAACACATCCATTTGATATCAAAGGGGAAATGTGGAATGTTTGTGCTTGATTAATTAAAATGGAAAGTTTCTTGGCTTAAATTAGCTTCACTATATGTTTGAAGCAATATTCCCACTGGTACACATTACAGGTGATTGAAATAAATTTGGCAGGGGGTCTCACAAACCTATAATGGATTTCTCAGGATGTAGGAAATATTATGTTCCTGTACCTACTTCCATGCCAGGAAAAGAAAACTTACTAGCACAAATTTGATTTTATCTTATGATTTCCCTTCTCCTCTTTCTCCCCCACCCTCTCACAAACCCCCCTTCCTCATAATTTCCCTCAAAGATCTCCATTTATTCTTTATTGTCCCCATTACCCCCAGTTCTGAGTACCATAGCTCCATCATCCCTAGTAGGCTTTTTCCTCAGTTCTCCATCTGAGGAAGCCTATAGTTTTCATCTCCTTTGTTCCAGCTCTACCTTCTCCTTCCATGTTCCCATTCCCAGGTTTTCTCTCATTCCTACCCTATCTTTTACCTTCTCTATCACTTTTGTCAGAAAAGTAATAGGACATTCTCCTCTTTACTTCCTGGAGAGCCTGAGATGGATTCACCCCAGAAAATAATAATCCTGTCATTTTCATTTTATACACTGAGCACAGAAATGTAAAGAAAGTAGAAAAGCTCATATTGGCCAACTGTACACTTTTGTGTTTCTCTAATCCTGAGAAAGGTGGTGTAAGGGCTCCTGGCTGGCTCAGTCGGTGGAGCATGTTACTCTTGATCTCAGGCTTGTGACTTTGAGCCTCATGTTGCATATCAAATTACTTAAAGGTAAAAATCTTTTGGGGCACCTGGGTGGCTTAGTCTGTTAAGCGTCCGACTTTCGCTTAGGTCATGATCTCGCAGTTCGTGGGTTTGAGCCCCGCGTCAGGCTCTGTGCTGACTGCCACCTTAGAGCCTGGAGGCTGTTTCAGTCTGTGACTCCCTCTCTCTCTGACCCTCCCGTGCTCACGCTGTCTCTCTCTCTCTCTCCTAGAAATAAATAAAACATTTAAAAAAAAAAAAGATAAAAATCTTTTTGAAAAAAATCCTCAGAAAGGTGATGTAAACTGCTCACTGAAGGAGGGGGGGTTCCCTGAAAATCAAAGACACCAACTCTCACATGTATATCAATGAGACCCAAGAGTGGATACTTCAAATAAAGGCAAGGTAAATATGCCAATGAATATCTTGGCATCATTGAGACTTACTAATAAAAAAAACTCTATTAATTCTTTTATTGGATGGAATTATGACTAATGTGAAAAGGTCAAATGCTTTATTAAATTACTTCCATCTTTTCTCCAGATGGGGGATTTGCTTTTTGATGTTACGCAAACCTAGTAGCAACACTTAATTTAACAAAATCCTGCAAGGACTAAATAGACTTCATGAGGATTTTATATTTTTACATGAAATAAGCCTTAGATAAGTATTCTTGTCCTCTGCCTCCTGCTTACTGATTTGATCTGAACTGGTGACACTTTTTTGGGGCAGAATAATAGGACATAAGTTGCTAAGATCCCACTTGATTTCCTCAATGTCTTTGAGTAAATACAAATAGTAGTGAACGATTCTATATTTTTTGAGTAAATTCTACCCCCAGGGTGAGACCTGAGATCAAGAGTGGTATGTCTTACCAGCTGAACCAGCCAGGCATGCCAGAATGATTCTATCTTAAAACAAAGTTTAAAAACAAAGTTTAAGGGGCGCCTGGGTGGCTCAGTCGGTTAAGCGTCCGACTTCAGCTCAGGTCATGATCTCGCGGTTTGTGGATTTGAGCCCCGCAGCAGGTTCTGTGCTGGCAGCTCAGAGCCTGGAGCCTGTTTCAGATTCTGTGTCTCCCTCTCTCTGCCCTTCCTCTGCTCATGCTCTGTCTCAAAAATAAATAAACTATATAAAGAAATTTAAAACAAAGTTTAAAAAGCAACTTTCTAGACTCTGCAACAATTTTGAAGTCAATACTTTCCCTCACTATTAGAAAGGTAAAATGTTTAATTGTTTATGCATCCCCAGAGAGTTCCATTCCTTCCTTCTAGCTGAGTATCACTGTAAAGATCAACCCTCATTTATGAGAACCAATTCAAAGTGGCATTATCTTCCATTATAGAGAGATATAGATTCTATAACCTGGATTAAATGAAATGGAAAAGATCTTGGGGAAGACACATGGCACCAATATTTAAATTGTCTAGGAATGGTAATTATTTATTCTTCTTTAAAGATCTCCAAAGAGGAAAATTTGGCAGTGTATTCCCATGCGCTATACAGAGATTCACTACTTCAGGGTAGAAACCCTTTTTAAGCTGAATAAGAATCTTCAAATTTTATGCTATTAAAAATACCATTTGGGGTTTAATATATTTGTGCAAAAAAAACTTTTCTATAGTTAAATTAATTTTATTAGGGCAATTTTCCAGAAATTAAATTGCTGGGTAGCCATTTAAAGCCTCACTGAGGTGCCTGGGTGGCTCAGTCAGTTAAGTGTCTGACTTCGGCTCAGGTCATGATCTCACAGTTCATGGGTTTGCATTGGGGTGTATGCTAACAGCATGGAGCCTGGAGCCTGCTTTGGATTCTGTCTCTCTCCCTCTCTCTCTCTCTTTCTCTCTGGCCCTCCCCCATTCACACTCTGTTTCTCTCTCTCTCTCTCTCTCTCTCTCTCTCTCCCTCTCTCTCTCTCAAAAATAAACAAACTTTAGGGGCACCTGGGTGGCTCAGTAGGTTGGGCATCCAACTTTGGCTCAGGTCATGATCTCGTAGTTCATGGGTTCAAGTCCCACATAGGGCTCTGCACTGACAATGGGAGCCTGCTTGATTTCTTTCTTTCTCTTTTTCTCTCTCTGCTCCTCCCCCATTTGTGCTCTTTCCAAATAATTAAATAAAATTTTACAAAATTTAAAATAAGTAAGCAAACATTAAAAATAATGATTAATAATAATAATAAAGCTTCATTGAAAATAGCTAAATACATAAATAATGACCAAGTTACATTTCCACCAACAAGATAAGAGAAAGCCTGATTCATCATATCCTGAACATCCAGAATGCTCCCAAGATAAAGAAAGAAAGAAAGAAAGAAAAGAAAGAAAGAAAGAAAGAAAGAAAGAAAGAAAGAAAGAAAGAAAGAAAGAGAGGGAGGGAGGGAGGGAGGGAGGGAAGAAAGAAAGAAGGAAGGAAAGAAAGAGAAAAGAAAAAGCTTTGTGTAGAAGTAATCTATCAAGTCACTAGCATATAGCAGGAATTGGTGTTTTCACCTTCTTTTCTTCAGATGGTTTGGAGAGCATAAAACTGCAGGTATTGTTGCCAAGGAGTAGCAGCAAAGCTCAAGAAGGGCAAACAACCTACTTTGAATTGTGTATCATTTGCATCTGTGGGATCCTCCATATATTTCAGTTTTTTAACAAATCTTTGTTTCTCTATTATTATGTTCTAAGTTCTGTCTTAGACTATAGAAAGCAAAACCAATATGCATTGTTGTTCTCAAGAATATTACAGTCATAGATGAACTGTTTACCTAAATAGCATATGGCAGAAGTTAAAAGCAATCTTTATACTGGCCTATTGTAAATAATTCTGGGGAAACATCTTGTAAACTATTTCTATTGTGGATGTTATTTCTAAATCATTATTTCAACAAATATTTATTGGTACCTGTCATATGCAAGGCATTAACTTGGGAGATGCAAGGAGTATATAAAAATATACAAGACATTAAGTGTGCCTATAGAGATACAAATCTCCTTGGGTCTCTGATATTTCCACACATCTTGCAAGCAGAGGCATTGACAGATTTTGTTTTGGATCACCATTTCAAGGATATTTCTATAGTGAACAGCCTTAGAAGGTAAAAGTAATATCTCCCTTAAGAGTAGAAGGCAGTTTCTGTAATGTCTAGCATAATTAAAAAAAGAAAAAAAAGGACATCTCTCTCTGGGTAAAAAGGAGGTCAGGTTTGCTTGTCAAAGATTTGCTTCCCTGATCTCGGGGTTTCTTTGCTATAACATAAACCCACTGTGTGTGCAGCATCCACTTGGGCCACTCTGAGTCACTGCATGGGACTTGGGACAAGGAGAACTGAAGTTCATGCTGCCTGACACATTAGGAGTAATTCTTTGTCTCTGATCCAGGAGTCTCCTGTCTACTGCCAACATCCATGACACTGTGGCACACTAAGGTGTTAGCCTGCAAGTAGGTAAATTCTTAGAACATCACAGTTCTTGACAATTCCATCAAGAATTTTACTCTTTAATAAACATTTAAGAAAAGCAAACACAGGCTCCTGGGTGGTTCAGTTGGTTAGGCGTCCAACTTTGGGTCAGGTCATGATACTCCTGTTCCCAAAGTTCAAGCCCCGCATCAGGCTCTGTGCTGACAGCTCAGAGCCTGGAGCCTGTTTCAGATTCTGTGTCTCCCTCCCTTCCCTCTCTCTCTCTGCCCCTCCCCTGCTCATGCTCTGTCTCTCTCTCTCAAAAATACACATTAAAAAAAAGAAGAAGAAAAGCACGCAGATAACCATACTATGTTCTCATTATGGTAATACTTACCCAAAATACTATAGAAAAGAACAAAATTAATTCTGTCCAAGAGACAGTTTTATGTAGGAAGTTAAGAGAAGGAACTCATCTAGGAAAAGGAAAGCATAAATTATCCTTCTAGTCCTGTTTCTCTGACCATTCTTTCTCAATATCTTCTACCGGTTCCTCCTGTTTGGAGTCACTCAACATTCTGTCATTGTCCCACTACTCTTGGCAATGTATGTTCTTTCCTAGGAAATTTTATCCATTCATATGAGTTCACCTATCAAATATGCATGTCTATCTCTAATTTCTTTCCAAGCTCCAGCTCCCTGTTTCCAATTGCTTACTTCACAACTGGATATATTACAGGTGACTCAAATTTAAGGTGTCCAACACTGAACCCATTCTCTCTTTCCCTAACATACTCAGTTTTCTCTTCCTCCCCATAGCTGTTAATGGAAGAATCATTGCCAGGACCTCAGGCAAGAAATCCGCAAAAAATTCTCATTGCTTGGTTAGACATGTCATCAGAGGAAAGAAGGTTAGTTTAACAGTATTGGCCTGAAATGCATTATGTTGCTGAAGCCCATTAAGTGTAGATATTATCTATAAACACTGTTTTGGCCTGGGAGCTGTCCTGTCCCTTCAAAGTGCCGGCTTTATCTCTACTCTATTACTTGTTGACTTGATAATTCAATATTATTATTTCAGTGTTCTTCTTGACTCCTCATAATTGTCCTGTGCACTAACGATATGCCTACTTAAACCGAATTCCCCTCAGATCAGTTTGGTGTCCAGTGGAATCATCATCACTTTTGGAGAATTCCTTCACCCCATGAAGTGCATTAATAAGCTTTTAATAAGTTTATTACCTCCTTAATAAAATTTAATAGAATTTTACCTCCTTAATAAATATCTTCTATCTGTTCCCTTATTTCCATCTCTGGGAATACATTATCCTGGTTCAACCCCTGGTCATCTCTGACCAGCTTCTACTGCTTCCTACTTTGCCTCTGTCTGTTCAGTTTTAATCTGTTCAAATCTGGCTTGTATACTCTTTCAAACTTTCTTTTCAAAATTCAAACCTTACTAACAAACTCCCTGCTTAAGACCCTCCTGCTTCAGTAGTTCCCATCACTTAGCACCATGGATCAGTCATTATAGGTCCTTTAAGATAAAGTTTAAGTTTCTTCATAGGACAGACAAATCTCTCCGTGATCTAAATCTTGTCTAACTCTCAAGCCTCATGTTGGCCGCTTCCTACTTCAAAATCTCAAGATACAACAAAACCAAACTGATTAAATTTTCCCCATGTAATATACTTCTTCTCATCTCCAAGATGTTTCTCACCCTGTTCCTTTTTCCTACTCTTCTCTTCCTAGTCCTCTCTCCATGTTCTGTCTTGACTTGGCAAATGTGCTTCACTGCATGTTTCTTTAGTCAGTTATCTCTTCAAAGAAGTCCATGGTGTTCTCATCCAATTCCTTCCCAAGTAAGAGGATTCTGCTTGTACTCTCAAAATACCACTACTTACCTCTAACCTTAACACACTGGATTGTAATTACATGTATTTACTGTGCTTCTGGCTCCCCCACTAGATTAAGACACTTGAAAGGCAGGAACTCATCTTTTCATTCCTATTGGCTTGAATAGTATCTGGCACATAAGTGTTCAATAAATATTTATTGAATAAATGGATAGATAGATGAGTGAATGGATGAATGAAGAGTGGGAGATGAGCTATGAATAGTGATACATAAATTTAATCAAAGTACATTTAAAATTTTAATGAATGGAGAAATGGACAGACTACAGTACGGTGCTCCACTGAATGGACATTAGTTACAATGATAAACATATCAACAGTGGGATAGATCTGGCTGCTATTCCAACAATTATTACAAATATTCTCTTTTCCTCCTGCTAATCTCTCTCTCTTTTTTTGAAGTAAACTCTACGCACAACGTGCGGTTCGAACTTAGGACTGGGAGATCAAGAGTCATATGCTTTATTGACTGAGTCAGTCAGGTGTCCCTAAACTCCTGGTAAATTAGACACATAATGGGTAAAGTGGAACATAGTCATTATTGTCAAATTGGTATCTTTACTCTCTTTTTAAATGGTAAATTTAAAGCATTTATAACAATAAAGTATGTAATGAGTCAGGTTTATATAAATATCACCTACTTTGCTGTCCTTTTCCCTCTCTCTCTCAATAGTGAATTCATTTCCATTTTTATCAATTTAAAAAAATGTAATAAATGACTTGTGCCTTGGAAAAGACTGATGGTACAAAGTTCCAGTGTGACTACAAAGTATGTAATAGGGAAGGAAAAAGAAAATTCAGAGCATAGATGATATAAAGTGATAAAATATTTGGAAAATAGTACATAGGACTTCAAGTTGTTGCTACAGAAGAAGTAGTGAAAACAATAAAGATATTTTAATCATCTGAGATAAACAATAGTACAAGATAAATGTATCTCAAAATAGGGGTGCCTGGGTGGCTCAGCCACTTAAAGCCTCCAATTTCGGCTCAGGTCATGATCTCATGGTTCATGAGATTGAGCCCCACATTGGGCTCTGTGCTGACAGCTCAGAGCTTGGAGCCTTTTTCGAATTCTGTGTCTCCCTCTTTCTCTGCCCCTCCCTTGCTTGTGCTCTGTGTCTCTCAAAAATAAATATTTTAAAAACATTTTTAATAAAAAAAATGTATCTCAAAATAGAATGTGGATGGAAGTTAGGGAAGGAAAGCAGGGATACCTTTTACAAGTATAAAGTCATAACCTCTGATGACACCTGGAGTTTTCATAATCATTCTAATGGTACCTTCTTCTACTATGTTAGCTTGATAGTGTAGAGCAATGTGGAACTTGCTCTTTCCCTTCTCTAGGACTCCCTACCATTTATTTAAATGTCATATGATTTTGAGGGTAGATCAACTTAAGCTACATATGTTTTACCTTTCTATATTGTTAATCTACAAATGTAGATCTGGAACAGAAGTATAAACTTTATATAGCATTTTAATCAAAACACAAATACATTTTTAATGAATGTACACATAAATATTCTTTTACTATTTCTTTTTAAAAAATATTTACTTATTTAATTTTGAGAGAGAGTGAGAGCAAGCAGGGGAGGCACAGAGAGAGAGGGAGACAGAGAATCCCAAGTAGGTTCCGTGCTTTTAGCGCAGAGCCCAATGTGGGGGCTGGAACTCACAAACCAGGAGATCATGACCTGAGCCGAATTAAGAGTTGGACGCTCAGCTGACTAAGCCACCCAGGTGTCACCTCCTACATTTCTTGTCTTGACATTCAATGGTCTCCTACTGTACTCCAGTCCTTTGTCTGATAACTTCCTTGTTAAATTTGGCCTCCCCAAATATCTCCAAAATTTTTTCTTACACTTCTGTTAATAGGCATTCTTATTAAGTTTAGGAAGAATGTGTCATCCAGGCTCATGCATCTGTTATTAAATATTCTTCTTCATGCATAGACTCATATGGACTAATTACTAACAACACTCAATTTTTTAAAGAGTTTATTGTCAAGTTGGTTTCCATATAACACCCAGTGCTCATCCCCACAAGTGCCCTCCTCCATGCCTATCACCCCCCTTCCCCTCTCCCTCACTCCCATCAGCCCTCAGTTTGTTCTCAGTATTCAAGAGTCTCGCATGGTTTGCCTCCCTCCCTCTCCCCAGCTATTTTTCCCCTTCTTCTCCCCCATGGTCCTGTGGTAAGTTCCTCCTAATCCTCCTATACGTGCAAACATATGGTATCTGTCCTTCTCTGCCTGACTTATTTCACTCAGCATAACACCCTCAAGTTCCATCCATGTTGCTACACATGGCCAGATTTCATTCTTTCTCATTGCCATGTAAAATATACCACATCTTTTTTTTTTTTAAACCACATCTTCTTGATCCATTCATCAGTTGATGGACACTTAGGCTCTTTCCATTAACAACACTCAATTTTTGTCACTTATTACTTGTTTAAGTATTTTTAAAGCTTTTGCCTAATTACGTAAAATGAAAAGATAACATAATATCTTTAGTTTTAATGTAATAGAAGTGAAAATTTATAAATTTCTGGAAAGTAAACTGGAAGTATGTAAAAAAAAATCTTTAAAAAGTTCATACTTTAAGTTTATTTATTTTGAGAGAGAGAGAGAGAGTACAAACAGGGGAGCGCAGAGAGAAAGAGAGAGAGAGAGTCCCAAGCAGGCACTGCACTGTCAGCACAGAGTCTGACTCAAGGCTGGAACTCACGAACTGGGAGATCATGACCTGAGCTGAAATCAAGAGTTGGATGTTTAACTGACTGAGCCACCCAGGCGCCCCGATTTTAAGCAATTCTAAGTAGTTAAAGTGACATTTTCTAGTCTTCATAGACCAGGAACCTGAATAATAAGAACAATCAAAATGGAAGTGCATCCAGTTTGGATCAAGTTGCCAGAGAGGTGCGAAGCATAACCACAATCTTCCTGCCTTTCTTTTTTTTTCTTTCTTTTTTTTTTTTTTTCCACTGCTTACTACAAAAGAGGGGTAGAAACTTATATGATGACGTCTCTTTAGAGGACTTGTCAATAGGAACCTAAAACCTCATTATCTTTCTCAAGAAAGGCTTAAAATGGAAGCTATCTGTAATTGCCTGTCATTAAAACGAGAGGCGCCTGGATGGCTCAGTCAGGTAAGCATTTGGCTTCAGCTCACGTCATGATCTTCCAGTTCATGGGTTCGAGTTCCAATTCAGCTCAGAGCTTGGAGCCTCCTTCAGATTCTGTGTCTCCCTCCTTCTGCCTCTCCCCTACTCATGTTCTGTCTCTCTCAAAAATAAATAAACATTAAAAAATTAAAAAAACAAAACTCATTTGAAGCTTCAAATCACCAGAATGTCAACAACAAACTTTTACATATCCTGCTAAGATTTTGGCACTAAGAAATATTTAATAATATTAATTATTATTTTGGCACTAATAAAATGAAAGTTTTTCTACCCGTGCTTTGTCACATTAAATAAGTTTACTGAGAAAAATGTAAATTATGTCATGAACTATAGACTCCACTAGGTGGAAAGAACCTCAGCTTGTCTACTTCATAAGTGATAATAGCCAACTAAGCTATCTATTTCTTTAACCATTTCTAAAATATATCATTAAAAATAATATATTTGAAATACATAATTAGTGCTTAGTAATGGTGCTTTATTTTAGTAAGGGATTTCTTGAAACTGCAGAATTGTATGCTAACCTAATCACTTGACCACTCCTTTGAATTTTTTTTTTAATGTTTTATTTATTTCTGAGAGAGAGAGACAGCATGAGCAGGGGAGGGTCAGAGAGAAAGGGAGACACAGAACCTGAAACAGGCTCCAGGCTCTGAGCTGGCTGTCAGCACAGAGCCTGACGCGGGGCTCAAACCCACTAACTGTGAGACCATGACCTGAGCTCAAGTTGGACGCTCAACTGACTGAGCCACCCAGGCATCCCTTGACCATTCCTTTGGAAAGCCTCGCTCATAATTTACAGAACTACACGAGACCCGGGACCACTACTCATTACCAGCATCTTCTCAGGCTGAGGTCTTATGCTTGGTTGGGAGGAAAAACACTATTTACAAAGAGCTAACTGCTTCATAAATCCAAACTTATAACTGATAAAACTATGCACATACGCACACACCCCCATGATGATTTTGGTAACTTCAATAATTTGCCTTTTTCATTTCAGATTATTCTTGAATTTTATAAGTTCCTACTATTTCGGTCATAATATTCCCTGTTTTGATGAACTGTAAACATTTAATTCACAGAAAGAACTATTATTTAAAATAGTGGTTTTGGGGGGTGCCTGGGTGGCTCAGTTGGTTGAGCATCCGACTTCAGCTCACGTCATGATCTCATGGTTCATGGGTTTGAGCCCCACAGTGGCTTCGCTGCTATCAGCATGGAGCCTGCCTTGGATCCTCTGTCCCCTTCTTTCTCTGACCATCCTCTGCTTGTGCTCTCTCTCTCAAAAATAAATAGAACATTTTTAAATAAATAAATAAATAAATAAAATAGCTGTTTTAACACTATAGGTCATGTTATAGACTATAAAATTAGCTGGTCATGACTAATATTAAAAAATTAAACATAAAATAACAGATTACAAGATCAGGATGCAGTACATATTAGAAGTACACAAAAACGTATTAGTTTATAAAACTTATGTTTCATTTATATATGCATGTGTGCACTGGGTCACAATGTGATATGTATGTTTAAATGGGGATACAACATGTTGTGTATTGTTCTGAAAAACAAACATGCCCCACGATACCCAATTTGTAACTAGGGATATTTTTCTTTAACATGGAATACTTCTCCTTAATGTTCCTACTTTGGCTCTGTAATATCTGTATTATTTATTTATTAAAGAAAGTCATATCCTATATCAAAAGCAAGAAAGGAAGAGATGACAAAGTAAATTTCTGAATATGTTTTTGAATCCTTCCTGAAAATACCCATATAGGATAGGTTTCTTTTTTTTAATATTTTATTTTTTGAGAGATTGCAGTGGGTGAGGGGCAGAGAGAGGGGGACAGAAAATGTGAAGTGGACTCTGTGCTAACAGGCTGACAGCAGCAAGCCCAATGTGGAGCTCAAACTCATGAACCACAAGATTGTGACCTGAGCCAAAGTCGGACGCCCAACCAACAGAGCCACTCAGGGGCCCAGGATATGTTTCTTTATGGGATTTCACTTATCCATTTTCTCAATAAGATAGACAGATACATGATAGATAGATAGATAGATAGATAGATAGATAGATAGATAGATAGATGATAGATAGATAAAGACCAATTTATCTGTTTATATCTATCTATCTATCTATCTATCCATCCATCCAGTATCTATTGAGAGCGTGTGCCTGCCATTTGTCAGATGCTAGGGATGCAAAGATAATAAAGCAAGTCCTGTTGAGGGTAGTAAAGTCCTAGTGAGGGAGACCTCAAATTAACAAACAATAAGCTAACAATACGCTAACAGTTTTAGTAAACGTTGCAACTGATAGTCTAGAGGTACATTTCCAGTACAGTGCCAAAAGTGCAGACTTTGATTTCAAAGAAATTTATTTATTTATTTTGAATTCAAAGAAATTTAAATTTTCAGATGAATGAAAAAAATTGGGAGCCAATCTGATAGTAAACGTTGTTATCTGAACTTGATGAATCATAATTGTTTATAATCCAGAGATGTAGTGACCTATGAAATAATCTAGAGCCAGAGGATGCTCATGACTCAGCTTGTTACTCAATCTGACAAATATTAATTGAGCACTTCCCATGTGCCACCCATGGTGACGGGAGCCGGAGAAAGAAAGGTAACGAAAATACACTTCCAGTGGTCACAGTTAATTGCTGTCTAGTAGGGAAAGCTGACAGAAAAACAGATAATAAATCACAGTGTAATTAACACAATTAAAAAGGGGGTATTTCTTGGCACAATGGGGATACAGGAAAAGAAATGGTCAGCATTTTGCAGGAAGAGACACAGCATTTCACGAAACACAAGTACAGCAGACCCTTCTTATCCACAGAGGATACTTCCACGATCCCCAGGGGATGTCTGAAACTGTGGACAGCGCCGAACCTTAGATCTACCATGCTTTTTCCTATATGTACACACCTATGTTAAAGTTCAGTTTATAAATGAGGCACAGTAAGAAATTAACCACAATAACAATAATATAGAACAATTATAACAATGTAGTATAATTCATGTAAATGTGGTTTCTCTTTAAATATCTTATTGCACTGTACTTACGCTTCTTCTTGTGATGAAAGGAGATGATAACATGGCCACATGAGGAAATGAAGGGAGGTTGAGAAATGCAGGGACTGAGACAGGCTACTTCTGACCTCTGACCTTTGGTCGGGAGTAGGATCATCTGCTTCCAGACTGCAGTTAACCAGGTTACTGAAACCATAGAAAACAAAACCGCGGATGAAGGGGAAACTACTGTAGTTGGAGCTGGAACAGGGGCTTCACAGAAGAGAAAGAGAAAGGCATTCTTACTGACAGAATGACTTCTTCAAGGGTGTATATTAGCATGGTGCATTTGGTAACTACAGGAAGATACTGTTACTAGATTCTAGGCTGTCAGAACATAGTCAACCGAAATGAGGTGGGGGAGGCAGACTCAGTCACATAAAGGAAGGACTATTTTAAAATTAAAGTTTATTTATTTATTTTGAGAGAGACAGAGACAACGTGAAGAGGAGAGGGGCAGAAAGTAGGAGAGAGAATCCCAAGCAGGCTCCACATTGTCAGTGAAGACCCCAATGTGGGGCTCAAACCCACGAACCAGGCGATTATGACCTGAGCTGAAATCAAGAGTCGGACTCTTAACCAACTGAGACACCCAGGTGCCCCGGGAAGAATGTTTTATACCGTGCAGAAGGCTTTGCATTATATTCCACGAACAACAGGAATACAGATACCATACAAGGTTTTAGTCAAGGAGTAACTTTTAAGTCAGCTCTGGCAATGGCGTGGAAATTAATTGAAAGCGAAAAGAGCTTAGAGTCCTAGAAACCTGGAGCTGTGAACTTTGATATCACACTTGACTGCTAGCATATTCTGTGACCCAGGACATACTGGTATGAGGAAAACCAACATGTAATATTTTTATCTTTCAAAGCTGATAATGCAGGGAATTAACAAGTTATGTATGTATAAACAGTTAGTTTCACAGTTAGGAAGCTGTGAAGCCTCCCTCGTATGAGTTCTATAGTATCATGCGCCTGACTTATCCTTGGGTTTATCAACATCATTAGATCAGCATATGAAGAGTCATCAAGGTCACTGCGTGGATCTGCTGTGTAGCAGGGCTGGGTCATGGCAAAGTAAGTTAGCCCCACAGACTCTAGATTTAGGGAGTGAGGTCGCACAGCTGGGAGCAGGCACCTGGGTTTCCCATTTGAGGAATGTTCCTCTTCCTGCTGTTGTAAACAGTTCTTCCCAAATCTAATCATTACCTCCCAGCTCCGTTTGTCTCCTCATCTTTTCTCTAAAAGCTGCCCCATTCAAAGCCAATCCTTCTTTTAATAATAACAGTAGATGCTTCCCTAGCACTTTATGTGTCAGGAACTATTCTAAATTCTCAACAGATACTAAATGATTAAATTCTGATATCAACCCTCTGAGACAATAACCATTATTATTGCCTTACCCTACTCCAGCTCTATAACAGAATACAACACATTAGGTGGCTTATAAACAACAGAAATTTATTTCTCACAGTTCTGGATGCTGGAAAGTCCAAGATCAATGTGCTCTAAGATTCCATGTCTAAAGAGATCCTCTTATTTGGGCGCCTGGGTGGCTCAGTAGCAGCCGATTTCAGCTCAGGTCATGATCTCACGGCTGGAAGGCTCATGAGTTTGAGTCCCAGGTCCGAGTCTGTGCTGACAGCTCAGAGCCTGGAGCCTGCTTCGGATTCTGTGTCTCCCTCTCTCTCTCTCTGTCCCTCTCCTGCTTGTGCTCTGTCTCTCTCTCAAAAATAAATATTAAAAAAAAGTTTTGTTTTTTTTTAAAGAGAGCCACTTGTTCATAGCCCTAATCTCCTCCCAAAGGCCCTGCCTCCAAATACTATCACTTTGGGGATTAGATTTTAACAAAAGAATTCTGGGGGGACACTCATATTCAGTCTATAGCAATTATCCTCATTTTTCAGAGGAGGAAAGAGTAAGGTGCCCAAAATCCTATATAGAAACAGAGGCACTAATCATATCCATCCATGTCTCTGGAGTTGATATTTCAGTCATTATAATGTGTCGCCTCCCACAAATTTCAGTTTTATAAAGTACCCAGTAGGAAACAAGGGACATGGAATTTTGCTTTACAGAAAACTTTTCTTGGGTACTCCTCTTTTAAACTACGAAATACTATAAGTTTTGCTCCTGCACCCAGTTGTTATGCCTTTATAAATACACGGTTTGTATTGGTCCAATAATCTTAAGAAACATACTTCCTCATACCATGTTTGGAAGTATAGTTCAGCCAGGTTGAAAGATTATCTTTCTTAGTTGATCTTCCTTATAGCTTAACCAGAACTCTCTCCATATCCCAAATAAGATCTTTCTGTAAGTATTCTTTAGGACATGAGACTTACGTAAGAATCTGTGGCTCATTAAAGTATCTTCCCTTTAGGGGCGCCTGGATGGCTCAGTCAGTTAAGCATCCGTCTTCAGCTCAGGTCATGATCTCATGGTTCGTGGGTTCAAGCCCCACATGGGGCTCTGTGTTGACAGCTAGCTCAGAGCGTGGAGCCTGCTTCAGATTCTATGTCTTTCTCTCTCTGACTTCCCCCTGCTCACTCTCTCTCTCTCTCTCTCAGAAATAAAAATAAAAAACAAAAGGTCTTCCCTTTAATACTCAAGATTAAAATGAAACCTTTTCGGCAAGGTCAGCAATAAGAGCAAATCTAATGTAAGTCCTTTATTGATTTAAAAAAAAAAAGTTGACTGCATTAATCTTTTTACTTTTTATCTGGTCTTTGGTTCATAAGTCACCAATCTTTACATGAGAGGGAACTACAGTAATGCTATTCCCTGAAGCTTTAAAGAGGATATCGTAACAGCAGAAAATTATACTTAAAAAAAGAACATTCTATCATCTGAGGTTTAAGGATCTACTTACTAGTTGAAGGACCCCAACCCTGCCCATTATTAATTGTTTCCTAAGTCATTTTCGGAGTCTGAACTTTACTTCCAAAAATAATTTAGATCATGATGAATGAGCACCAGGTGATGTACGAAACTGTTGAATCACTATATTGTACACCTGAAACTAATATAACACTGTATGTTAATCAACTGGAAGTAAAATAAAAACTCAAGAAATTATAATGTAGTTTTTAAAATAATTTACATAGAAAAAATTGGCTGGCACTTAGCTCCTTTTTTTCTTTAAAAAAAATCATTATTGGGGCGCCTGGGTGGCTTAGTCGATTAAGCGTCCGACTTTCGCTTAGGTCATGATCTCGCGGTTCCTGGGTTCGAGCCGTGCGTCGGGCTCTGTGCTGACTGCCAGCTCAGAGCCTGGAGCCTGTTTCAGTCTGTGACTCCCTCTCTCTCTGACCCTCCCCTGCTCACGAGGTCTCTCTCTCTCTCCTAGAAATAAAAATATTTAAAAAAAACATTATTATTAAGTAAACTCTATGCCCGACACGGGGCTGGAACTCAAGACACGATCAAGAGTCACGTGCTCTGCCAACTGAGCCAGGCAGGCACTGCTAGCTCCCACGGTTTTTAAAAATTCTTCTTTCTATGAGCAAAATCTTGTAACTTTAATGGCACTGTGATTCTGAGCAAAATAATATATTACAGGATTCCCCCCCCCCAGACTTTAAAAAAATGATGTGCATGACACAAAGGCCAAAACTTGCAACAAAACAATTTGGTGAAAATTACTTCCAATGCTTCAAAGTGAGAGGACAAGGAGGGTGGTGTGGAATCTCGGGGTTTTCTTCAGTTGCTAACAGAGCGGTTTGTTCACTGACACAACCGAAGTCAGCCCACTGGAAGGCGACACAGCAGGTTCGGTTTTATCATGCACCGAATTCGGAACACGTGTTGGAAAACAGAGTTAATACCTAAGCCTTTCACCCGGCCACCACTCACCTCTGCCAGCGTAAAACAATGCTACAAAGGGGGATTAGCACCTGAAAATCGGAATATGCTTAAATAAACCGGAATTCCACAGCCACCTCTATCTTCTGAGCTGTGTCCCGCAGGGAGTAGGCCACGCTCCATACTGGCGGAAACTGGACGATTTATCACGGGAAGTACACTGTGGATGTGAATGCTAGCAGTGCCATCTACGAGCCGTGGGATCTTGCCAAACTACCTAACGTCGAGGTACGCGTGTCTAGAAAACCGCAATCACCCCGACCTTAAAGACGGAAGAGAAGTGACTGGGAAAAGCATGTGAAAACGGCTGGCCCCAGTAGGCCCCCAGTAACCGAGTTCGCTCTTTCCTCGGCGTGTTCATCGGGGTTAGTGGCCTCATACCCCACGGTCTCCAGCATCTCGTTCATACAGCGAAGGTGCGGGACCTTCCCTTCTGTGGGCACTGATCATAATCACCTTGCTCCATCTGGGGGGGCTTCGGCGTTTTCCAGGCTGCCTAGCAAAGTCTAGCTGTAGATTAACGTCCAGCTCCGTTTACAGAGTTGTGGGGTTGGGGGCGAAAGGCTTGGCCTCCTGTTCCACGCCGGCCGTTCCCCGCCTGGTGTGTCCGTGGCACTCCCGGGAGGTGAGCACCAAAGAGGTCTCCGGCGTGGCCTGCGGTCACACTCCGGTGGCGGAGTGGGGGAGGAGCGAGGCAGCGTGCCCGACGCCCCCGCTGGGAGAAAGCCTCCCGAGCTCGCTCGGCTGCTGCTGGGCTCCGGGAAGGGCCCTGCGCGGCGAAGAAGTGCGGGCGCGCCGTGGCGGCCGGCGAGGCTGCAGGGCGCCGGAGCNAGCCTCAAGGATGTGAAGTGGAGCTCGGTGGCCGTTCCGCTCGACCTGCTGGTCAGCACTTACCGGCTGCCCCAGATCGCGCGGCTGGACAGCGGTGAGTCTCGGCGCGGCCACGGGGCAGACCCGCGCGGACCGCAGTCTCGGCGCGGGTGTGCGCGCGTGTGCCGGGGAGGGTGGGACCGGGTGGGGAGGGGGCTGCCCGCCCCCCGGGCGCTGGAGTTGGCCCGAGCGGCTGCCGCAGCCCTGGCGCGTTGCTCTCGGCTACCCCCAGCAACAGCTAGAGATGTGAAAATCAGAGCCCCTGCAGTGTACTTAAAAATAAGGACGCCTAAAAAAAAAAATCAACATTGGGGAAACCTCTGCAGATAGTAATTTTGGAGGTGAGCCCTCCCTCCCCACCCCATCCCCCGTAGGAATTACTCAACCTGGGAAACCCTGAAGAGTTATCTTAGTCAACTTTCTTACAAAATCATTGTGCTTTGGGTGGCATCTTTATTTTGGATGCCTTCCTTTCCCCCGCCCCCTACGCCTCCTCTCCTCACCCCCCAGAAGAAGCAGATTTAAGAGGAAAAGCTCCTGGGTGACCAATGAAAGGGATCACATTTCTCAGAGACCTTTTATTACAGCTTGTCTGTTTTGTTTAACCGAGCTGAAAGTAATTTGGGGCTGAGTGTAGAAAATGTTTTTAGCAGAAGTGATGGTATGCTTAAGGTTAATTATTAGCTTAGCACATTTCCAGCCTGGAAAAAAAATTTTTTTTAAGTCACCAAAATCTGTATTGATTTGGGACCTGAGCGTGAATTTCCTGAAAGTGACCACCAGAAACGAGCCAAACATCCCCTAGCTGTTTGTTCCGCAGTGTGACATCTGCAAACAAGTGCATACTGTCAAGCAAGTAGACCCCTCACAGTTTGAATTGTACCATGTAAGGTGTCCATTCAGGTGTGTTTTGTTTGGTATTTTCACTATAACTTCAGTTTATTTGGGCTTTATGTGATTTCGGGCTGTTTTCAGAAACATGCTTGCTTTGCTCCAGGACTGTGGGAAGCCCTTGGGCCCAGGTGGCAGGCAAGCAGATAGAGCTGTGGTCACACAGGCCAAGTCAGAAGAGCCTTGAGCAGAAAGATGTCATTTCAAGTCCCAAGGATTCGGGTTACTCCAGAAAAGGAGTAACAAGAGTGGGTAACATGAGATGTGTAAATGTCCAAAGGCATTTTTATTCTGTTTCTTATCTGTGGGGTTAGATTAGACATTTGAAGTACGGATGGGAGAAATCCGTGCAGGAAAGTTCATGAAAGCTGGAAGACAAGCTTGGCCTGCTTCCTGTCCTTGTTTGGTTGGTCTTGGTAGTGGTGGGAATAAACTAGGAGTTTTCAAAGTAGTAATGAGGTGCAGATGAACTCCGGAAGGACAGGTGGTCTGTTGAGGCATTTCTGTTTACAGTGGGGTGGGCAAGTGTTTGGTGCTTTAACTATCTGCAGGTCTGAATCGTGTGTGTGTGTGTGTATGTGTATTCACAGTTTCATTTCCTCTTCCACTATGGAAAAACGTGTATATTGGAAGGTTAGGAGTCCTCACCTTTTCCGACCTTCTCTCATCACTGCACACACTCTGCCAAAACCCTTAGCTAGGCAGAGAGCATTGATGCATGTGGTATAAAAGTCACCCAAAAGCTTTATTAAACTGAAAGTTTAAAGAGGCTGAATGTCAGTTGCAGACCTAACTTGTAGCTTTATTATTTGCTTTCCTATCCCTGTCATTCATAAGGATCTGAATCAGCAGTGTACCCATCCCACACTTCTTTTTAAAATTAGGACGTGGGTAGCAAGTCTTAACACTGTGCCCTTTCAGGCTGTGGAATGGATTTTGATCACTGTAATTCCAACTCTTTATTGTGAATTTTCTCTGATTATCACTTGAGATTCACAATGGCACACACAAATTTGGAACCCAAGCCAAATACTGCTTTATATCTTGGTTTTTTTCACTTAACAACCCCCTCTTATTAAATTTTTTTTTGTTTTTAGTAGCTGTATAATATCCCAGGGGATGGCTATCCCCAACAGTCTAGTCCCCAGTGGTGGATGTGAGATGCTTTGTTTTTTACTGTTACAAGTTGTGATATCATGAACACCCTTACCCATAAATCTGTTCAGGTTAGTATATGTTCCGGCCTTTCTGAATACGTATGTGAATCCTTTTCTGAGTTTTTTTAAAAAAAAAATTTAATGTTTTATTTATTTCTGAGAGAGAGAGACACAGAGAGAGAGAGAGAGACACACACACAGAGAGAGACAGACAGACAGCATGAGCAGGGGAGAGTCAGAGAGAGGGAGATACAGAATCTGAAGCAGGCTCCAGGCTCTGAGCTAGCTCTCAGCACAGAGCCTGACGCGGGGCTTGAACCCACGAACAGTGAGATCATGACCTGAGCTGAAGTCGGACGCTTAACCGACTGAGCCACCATTGAGTTCTTGATACACATGAGAATTGGGGGAGCACCACTTTCCCCACAGCCTTACAGTGTTAAGTATCCTTAAAAAAAAAAAAAAAACTTTGTGAATACCAACTAAATTTGGATAGTCTTTCAAAGAGTCAATCGTTGACTCCATGCTTATTTTTAATCATGTTCCACAGCCGTGCTCAGAACATATTAAGGATATGCCACCATATTTATAAAAGCTGTATGTGAAATCTCCAATTTTGTGCAGTCCTCATTCTGTGTCTTTTTGCCAGTTTTAGTACTGCAGGTACGTTTTACACACACAGACACCCTATACTTAGACATGAAAGGTAGTCATTTTCCAAATCACTGATTTTAAAAGAGACCAGAAAGAAACTGAAAAACATGCTACTAGTTGACCTTATGCCAAGAGAGAACTATTGGCTAATTTGAAGCAGTCATTAAAGAACATTAAACATCTAATTTTATAACTGTTGGTTACTGAGTGCCTACTATGTGCTGTACATTTCTCAGTGCTTGATACATATTGTCTCAAATCCTCAGCACCCCATTTTGAGGACTTTGGGAACCTGAGATTCGGAGAAGTTGAGTGACATACTTGGTAAATGTGTGGAGTGGGATTTTCAGCCAACTTTCTGACTCTAAAGAAAGACCTTTTATCTCAAACTTTACCTCCTCTTACTAAATGGGAGTAGGTTTAGAGTAGGTCTAATGTCTACTCTAAATAGCTCCACTGTCTCTGAGAACTTGAGGACCGGAAAGTCAATATTTTTCAAACAGTGTAGACACCGAATTAAGTGCTGGCCTCATCCATCATATTTAGACTACTTTCTGCTTCCCAGAGGAGTGGCTGAAAAGACGAAAGGAGCAGTGGGGAAGAAGAGAAGGAAAAACATGGTGTCTGAGGGCTTCCGGTCTTAGATGTGCCTGTTGAAATTACTCCTCAGTACATGTGGCATACTTAAAATACTAACTGCACAGTAGAGTACTCTCCAGTTCTTTGCATTCTGCATGTTGCTTATGAAATGCCAGTCAGATAGACACATTCAATATTGCATCCCCAGGAGTGAAATTTGTCATTGTATGTTAAGAGAAGCACAAAATAATGAGCCTTCCAGGTATTGCCTCATGAATTTTTCTGGAAAACACAAAGAAAAGTACTCAAAAGTAGTGATTCTTCTTTAGAGAGTAAGATACATGCGTCACAGGCAAAGGCCAGCTAACCCCCGTCAGCAATACACTTGCGATCACATATTTAACTGGGTCATCAGTCTTACAAACTGTTGGCTCTAGAACCAGATTCAACAAATGTGTTTTTGACCAAGAAGAGGGTGGAGCAAATGCTAATCTCCAACCCATCCTAACTCAAAACTAGGTAGGGAAATGGATCACTCTCTCTCTTCAATTATTTCACCTTGGAAAGGCTCCGATGATTAGTCTAGAACAGTGTTCTTCTAACTTTTTTGTTCCTATAGCTCCTAAAAGATTCTGTAGAAGTTTGTACCCTCAGCATATTATTAAGCTGATTGCTAAAACTTTTCATCTTAAGTGTAAACAGTTGCAAAGGGTGTCATATTCCAGCATATTATAAATCTTGACTTCTTAAATTGTGTCATTAGAAAAAAAAACTCTAGCACGTCTGTACATGATTCCCAGTTATCATTCATTTAAGACAATACATGAATAAGTTCTTAAACATATTTTCTTTCCTTTTTCTCCTTAAATTTATATTCCCATTTCTTCTGCTACAGAATTCTAGCCTAATGTAATATATATTATGTTTGACTTATGCTTGAAATGATTACTCTGTCATTATTTCTGTAACAAAATATACATATAAATTGAAACCCAGTATTTTAGAATTCTTCTGACCTTTTCATATTTGAATATGCTTGAAACAAAGAATTGGAAATTCCCTGATTTAGAAAAGGCATTGCTCCCCAAATGCTAAAGACTCCATCCTTTACATGCCCTAGCGTTTTTATTTGTTTCTTTGTTAGTTGCCCTGAGGTCTTTACACCCTGGGGTAATGCAGTTTAGAAAGATCTAAAGATGCATTGTTTCTGTAAAGTGGGTGAAGGGTCCTTGGGAAGGGGAGGTGGTGGAGGACAGCTTCCTTTCGTCCAGGGTTGGACGTTTCTCTGTGATCCCAGGCAAATCAATTTTTAGACCAGAGACTATTGGGAAGTTGGGGCTCTGGAAATTGATTCCCTGACAGCTGTGATGGGAAGTATTGGCTTTGCATGAAACATGTACCCCCGTTCAAAGAATGATGGCCTAGATCAGGGAAAGATGAGTTTATGGCCCTGTTGGCTGAAAGGAAGAGGAAGACAAAGCCTGCATGGAATGTCAGGGAGAGAGCAAAAGATAGTAGGAGTTGGAGGCAGCTGCAGTGATAGGTCAGCAGCAGCTTCTCCTTCCAGATGTGCAGAGGAATCCGAGCTGATGCTGAGCCCCAGGGCTGTTGGCCCTGTGAGAACTTGGTCCTTCCTTTGTTCTCTCCCATTTAAGTGCAGGAAGACTGAAGGAGCAGAAAGGTGAACACAGGGAGGCTCCATGTGGCTATTTGCAAATATCACAGGTGTTTCTAGATCTGTGTTGAACTGTGAAATTAAGTTATCAAAATCTCCATGATTGATGTTTTATATATAAATATTTTTCTAAATTAACTTGGTGTAAGTCTTATTCCTAGAAGATACGCTTATCTGTGGTTTCATTTTCCCTAACATTCTGTATTCTAAGAGGGTGCATACATATGCATGCCCCAGGTAGGAGAGACAGCAGTTTAAAGGATGCTAGATTTGGATCTTAGGAAACCCTGTTCAGTTACAGGAGCTGCCATTTCATAGTTATGTGATCTTGGTCAAGTCTAACCGCTTTGATTTGTAGTTTTCTCACGCAGAAAAAAAAAACATTATACTGGCCCATGCATCTCATAGTTTTTGATTAGTTTCTTGTTCAGTCAGTATTTGTTAAGCCGCTGCTGTGTATCAAGCCTTGTTATAAGTATGGGGATAATAACATTGAATGAGACAGACACCTCTGTGCTCATGCAGCCTGCATGCTTGTGTATCTGCTTACTATGATAATTAAATGCAATAAAATGTGTGAAATACATGTGTATTGCAAAACAGTGCACATATATAAGATTGGAGTAGGAGAGGTGCAGACCAGTTGAGAGACAAGCTTCAGAGTGTATCATTTAGGTAACAGAAGTCCACCAAATATTATTTTATTTTGTACAGCTAAAGATACTCACGGAAGGGTGAGTTAGCCTCTTTCCTTCTGAGTACTTGAGATCTAGTAATCCACAGGTTATAAAAAGGTGGCATAAGGTTTTTATCAGAAAGAAGGTGTTGTGTTCTAACCCAAGATTGGATTTGGGAGAGACCAGAGCAGGAAGTTAAGAAAGAAACTTTTAACTTCATCCAGAAATCACATGCGAGTCTGACCAAATGCTACTAGCACACTTGAATCTCTTTCTAGTAGATACTCATCACTGCTTTTACTGGGTTGATGTTGATTTTCTGAGCACGTATATTTATATAACTGTTAGAAAAGACATGCCTGTGTAATGTTCTGCACCAAGTGGGTAATGAAGGAAGTCTCTTGAGTATTCTTTTATATACCATATTCTTTTACTTTCTTCTAGTTATCACCTCTAATTGGCTATGCCTGTAAATTATGGAAGAAGAATTGGAAAGGACCTTTTAGAAGACCACGGACAGTGATAAACACTTAGAGCCACAAGACAAGATTTGGACATAGCTCTTTTGATGCTCTTGTTTTTCAAGTAAGATGGCCGTTTTGAAAGTCTTAAGACATTTGGTCATCTGTGAAAGGAAAACTGGTTTGACCATTTGATCGACTGTATCATAGTTTAAAGAGAGCATTTGAGTCTCTTTTGCTCATTTGGCTGCTGTATTGAAGTGACAAGTCCTTGTAGGCCAGCTTGTAAACTTGTTTATTTTTGTTTGAGATTCCTGAGGTATCTGTCTTTTTACTCACTGAGCTGCAGTTCTAGGAAGACTCCTAAACTCCCTCTGGTCTTCAGCAGGGCTATCAATCTTAAGAACATCAACTATTCTTCATAACTTGAAAAATAACTTTTATTGCTGGTTTATGTATTATTTTCTCGTATTTGACAAAATAGAAAATGCCTACCAAAACATTTTAAATCTCATGGAATGTAAGCCTTTTAGAGGACATTTCCACATGAAGATGCTTCCCCACGTCTCAGCTTCTATCCCTGCTCCTAGTGGTGTAAAAATGTTTATGTGAATTTCAGGTTAGAAGTATCTACAACTATTTTTGCGATTTCCCAGCTCCTAACACATTGTCTGACATACAAGAGATATTCTGTAAGCAGTTAATAAATGAATGAGCAAATCCTTATATTAAACATTTTCGGGTCCAGCAGGTCTATATTATTAAAGCACCTGTGACCTCTGTAAGTTTGAAATAGAATTTCACTTTTGTTTCAGTTGAGATAGACATATGTGTAAATGCATATCTTGATACTAAGATGGTAGGGCGTAAAAGTAGCAGTAGGGAACATAAAGACTTAGTTGACCATCATGATGAAATAATGATTCTTAGGATCATTAGTTATTAATATTTTATTTTTTGAATTTTAATTTTTTAAGTTTTTTTTTTTTTAATTTGTTGAGAGAGTAAGAAAAAGAGCATGAGCAGGCAAAGAGCAGAGAGAGAGGGAGACCGCGGATCCAAAGTGAGCTCCATGCTGACGACAGCAAGTACAGTATGGGGCTTGAACTCACAAACCACAAGATCATGACCTTAGCTGAAGTTCAGTGCTCAACTGACAGAGCCACCCCAGCACCTGAGTTATTAATGTTTTAAATAAATTATTTCTAGAAATTTCAACTCATTTTTAGATTCTTTGGTTTCTTGTTAGTTTTTTTTTTCTGAAATTAAGATGTCTTCTCTACATAGTACATGGAGCTATGTCATTGAATTTTTAATGTTATATGGACCAGAATACCATAAATCTTTGGAATCAGTCAACTCTTATGCTACGACAAAGAATAGGACTGATTGGATAGTCAGCTAACCATTTAACTTATTCAGCGTTTCATCTTCCCAGGGTACCAGGGATTTTCCTTCTAAGCAAAGGAAGCCACTTGGTTTAAATAGTGTTATGAAACTACAACTGCTAATTTGGTACAGTTGTCATCTTCCTAGAATAGCCCCAAGATTGACTTGAAACCTTAGTGTCTTAATCCCAGACAGTGAGTTTCCTTTTATGCCCTTGTGGGGATACTGCATGGTGGTAGAAGGAAAAAAACAATGTTCCCAAGCCCCTTTCCAGTGTTGTGGATGAATTACTTTATAATAAAGGGCAAGTCATTTTAATTCTGCTAATTCTTAAGCCTAGTTTGAAGTATTTAAATACCAGTTGGGCTTTGATGGCTTAATGGTTGTTTAATAAATACCAAGTTATTGAATTTAAAGTACAATGTGAAGTCTTATGAAGATATTTGTTATTTAGGTTAATATTTAATGTCTTTAGTAAGTTATTACGATTAGGGTTGTTACAGCGTAGAAGAGACTGTGAACAGTGCTGAAGGATGTTACCCTGTAAAGACTGAAAATAAGTTATGTTGGTTTTCTCCACTCAGTAGAGGAAAACTTCCTTGCTCAGACATTTTTTAAATATCACAGTTTTCTCAGTACCAGACTTTAAGATGTTAGAAATGAGAATAGGCTCTTGATAATTGGTTCACTTTGACAGTGTTTTCCTTTTGGCAAGGACCTAGGTTCCAATGTCTAAAAGTAACTGAAAAAAGGTAAATGTTTACTTTTCTATTTTTAAATATTCTGTTACCTTGTAGGTAATTAGGAAGCACTCACTGGTTATAACAGATTCTGTCATCCATTCAGAGTAAGGTTAATGAAATGCCTGAGGAAGCCCACTTGAATAACTTAAGGACATCCATCTGTGAAGGTGTTCTGTTCATGACTGACACCCTGAATTGCCCCTCTCTTCCTTCAGCAGCAATGTATAAGCAAAGGATGGTTGAAATTGAAGAACTAGCATCCATTCCATGGTCATTCCTGGTCCTCAGGAAGCTTAGGCTTCAAGGTCTTCAATTTTAGTCTATTTCAGGTTAGTATTTGAAACAACGCAATAGCTAACCATGATGCAAGACCTTGAACCACTGACCCACAAAATCAATCAAGCACCAGACCCAAGTTAAAAACAGTTTAATTCACTGTGTCTAAATAGAGCTCTAGAAGATTCAGAATACCCACTTAAAAATAAGTAAATAACATGAGGCTTTAGACAGATATTCTGCTGTTTTTTGTTTGTTTCTTCATGTTTATTTTGGTCCCATCTTTTGAGAGAAAGGAGAGCCACTGAGAATAGAGAAGATCAGAAGAAACTTTTACAAGCTCATCATCATCACCAGGTATATCAGTTAACGTTAACTTTAGTTGTGTATAACAGGACAAAAAAAAATGATTTATACAATATGGAGATTTCATTGTTTTCATATAAAAGGAGTCTGAATGTATATACTCCGGGATAACTATGGCAGATCCAGAGTCAAGGACCGAAGCTCCTCATGTCTTTGTGCTCTGTCATCCTTAGGAGGTGGTTTTCACTTCATGACACCTAATGGCTGCTGAAGCTCCAGCCATCATGCCTGTATCTCATACAGCAGGAGCGGTGAAAGAGTATGCCTTACCACTACCAGTCCACTTCACTTGCCATCTCATTGGTCAGGACTTACACACTCTTCTGTAGACAGGAAAGTAAGGAACTGGGCACAGTGCCCGTAGGTTCTTACTTCAGGAGAGCCAAGCATTGGATGTTAGGAGCTGTTCAGCGGTCTCTGCCACATAGATTTGTGCTTTGATTCTTTTTCTTCACCTTTTCTTCCTACACAAAACTTAGCCATGCATTCAGCCCTAATTTCTTGACATCTTCTCGTTCAGGTTTTTCTTTAGCTTAAATAGTATGAACCTCTTGCTCCAACTTTTCTCTTTTCATCCTTGAGCATGAGCTAAAACCTTAAAGCAGTTCTACTTAAAGGCCCTCTATAATATGTGAAAGGACTTTATGAGTAAGCCATGAAACTGTATTTGTGTGAAATTATTATTATAAGACACTTCTCACATTCCTTTTTGGCTTGTATATTTTTCAGATTTTTCTCTCTGATCTGATACACACAATGGCAGTAGTTGCCCAATTGTTCAAGGTGCTTTTTCCCCCTCTTTATATCTTTTGACGGAAAGACTTTGTGGTTGTGTTTTAAAAAGATATTTACTATTTTCCTGCAGATATCATTATTATTGAGAATTTGGAAAACATAGATCAAAAAAATGACAAAAATGAGTTTCAGTTTTAATTCCAGAAGTTATACAACTTGTTATATAACCATTATTAACATTTTCCTCTTATGCAGGTATGGCCTGTAAATAGAGACTATATCTAAAAGTGGGACCAAACTGTATAAAACTGTGGGTTTAAAAACATTTTTTTTAATGTTTATACCTGAGAGAGAGTGCGCATGTATGAGCGTGAGTGGGGGAGGGGCAAAGAGAGAGGGAGACACAGAATCTGAAGCAGATCCCAGGCTCCCAGCTGTCACCAAGAGCCCAACGTAGGGCTCGAACCCATGTATCATGAGATAATGACCTGAGCCGAAGTCAGATGCTTAAACGACTAAGCCACCCAGATGTCCCCACTTTCTTTTTAAAAAGTATTTTTGGAGCGCGTGGGTGGCACAGTCGGTTAAGCGTCAGACTTCGGCTCAGGTCATGATCTTGCAGTTTGTGAGTTCGAGCCCCATGTCGGGCTCTGTGTTGACAGCTCAGAGCCTGGAGCCTGTTTCAGATTCTGTCTCTCCCTCTCTATCTGATGCTCACGCTGTCTCTGTCTCTGTCTCTCTCAGAAATAGATTTTTAAAAAAATTTTTAAAAAAGTATTTTTAATGTTTGTTTATATCTGAGAGAGAGAGCAGATAAAACTGTGGTTTTGATATTACATCAGATCGTGAGCATTTTCCTTCATTATTAATATTCTTTGAAAATAAAATTGTTTTGACTGAATGGGAATCTGTTATTACCAATAAACCGTTATTTACTTGACCATTTTTTAGTTGTTAAACATTTGGTTCTTTTGAGTCTCTTACTTTTGAGGATATCTTTGTAACTGAATTGGTCAGCTTTTTATAATTTAATTTTTTGGGATTCCTGGAAGTGGGATTATTATTCAGAATTTATTATTTTTAGATTGTTGATATATGTTGCTAAGTTGTATCCAGGAAAGTTTGTACTATTGAGTGAGTAAGCCCATCATTTTATACATCATAGTTATATCTTAGTCTTTGCCAATTTAGATACTTTAAAAATTGGCACTTTTTCTAATTTGTGTTTCTTTGATTAGTAGTAGAATAGCATCAATAATTTTATCATATTTCTTTTGTGAATTTTATGAGCGCTTTGTTCCATTTTTTGGAAGAGTTTTTCAAAGCTGTAATAAAAAAATAAAATCCTAGTATTTTTTTCCCTCTTGGTTTTTTTGCAGAGCGTTTATAAATAATCTCCAGGTTTCATGTGGGTTTAATCACTTTTTAAAACCTCCTTTCTACTTTTCCTCAGTTGATGTTCATAAATAGGTATTTCCTCTGTTCCTGAAGTTGAATATTTATGATTACTTTTCTTTATCATCCTGGATGTTGTTATGTTCATTGTTGCATTGTGTCCATTCGTCTGAAAGAAGGAATCCTCTTCCATTGCATAAAATAAAACAATCTCATTAAAGTCTTGGTAAATCCATGCTGTGTATTCACAACTATGTTCGAATTCATGTCATGGAGAGGTCCCCACAGATTCATCAGTGTTGATAAATTTCTGTGCATTGCCTGAAACTAAGCTGACAAATAAGGTTCATCACTATTTGGTTTTCAAGGCTAAGAATAAGTTGACAAGTTTATAAAAATATTTCATTCTTTTTACATGTAATCCATAATGAGCCCTGAAGTTTGAGAGCCTGTTGAAGCTTAGAACCCAAGTGCTGATGTGAGAATACTACAAATTCAGATAACTTCAGATAGGGAGAGAAGCAAACATGATGGCTTGAATGTCATTTCATTTCTTCTGTTGAACATCTCTGTAAAAATGTCAACTTCAGTGTAATGTCTAAGAGGAAGGGAGAACACGTGCATGCGCGCGCACACACACACAATGGAATATTACTTGGCAATCAAAAAGAATGAGATCTTGCCATTTGCAAAGTGTGGATGGAACTAGAGGGTATTATGCTAAGTGAAATAAGTCTGTCAGAGAAAGACAAACACCATATGGTTTCACTCATATGTGGAGTTAAAGAAACACAACAGATGAATATAGGGGAAGGGAAGCAAAAATAAGAGCCAAATAAAGAGGGAGACAAACCTTAGGACTCTTAAATACAGAGAACCGACTGAGGGTTGCTGGAGGGGTGCCTATGGGCAATAGGCATTAAGGAGGACACTTGTTGGGATGAGCACTGTCTGTTATATGTAAGTGATGAATCACTGAATTGTATTCCTGAAATCATTCCCTTATATGTTAACTAACTTGAATTGAATCTAAAATATTTTTTTAAAAAAAGGGAACTGCAGATAAGAGAGGGAAAGCCCAGTTTAATTCTCTGTGTATATGCAGTGATTGATGGAGAATAAAATACATATCCCTTTACTAACTTGGCACAGAGAACTCTCTTGAATAGTTCTGCTTATCAGTGGGTTGAGGTGACAGTTGTTAAAAGTGAAATACAAGATGACTTTGAGATTCTTTTTTACTGCCAAAGAAATCTCAAGTTAACTTTACAATAGATCACTTAGTTTATGAATTGTTCTCCCCCCTCAATAATCTTCTCTCTCCCCCACCCCTCTCTCTCTCTCACTCTCTTTTTCCTGACTCAGTTGGGAAGAGATCAGTCTGAGTAGACTGTATGCAGTTGAATACTGTGCAGTAGACACTATAGGAGTTCTATGCCATTGAGTGGAGACCAGGGAGAAAGGAAGGAGGGAAATATATGAACTATAAGTATAAATATCTAGTTTCTAAATTGTCACAATGAAATAAAACATTATTGCCCTTGATTTTGAACATAATACATTCATTAAAAAGAGTTTGAATACATAAAAGTATTTAAAAAACTGAAGATAATTAGAGGTCCCACCACCCTGAGATAACCACCATCAACATTTTGGTGACTGTCCTTTTCATGTATCCTGTGTTCACACACCACACACACACACACACCAATTTTACATAAATGGGGCATTTTAGGTTTTCTGCTTTGTTTTGTTTGCTTTCTTCCATCACATTAACCCCCATTCCTCCAACTCAACCCTACCTGCTCACATAATACAGTACGTATCCTTCCTATTTTCTCCGTACTCACATAACGCCACATCGACATTGTATATACACACAAAGGCACATAGCTAAACAAACCTATCATTGCTTTATAAGAATGGGATTATATAATACATATTTTTTGGCCTTTTGCTTATATCACTCAGAATTTTTCTGAACCATGGGGCATAAAACAAATTCATTCCTTTTTCACAGCTGCACAATATTCTACAGTATAGAAATACTCCTGTAGGATTGGTGTTCAGTTTGTTTCTAATTATTGACCTCTGTGAATTTCACTAAACTTCCATATACATAAGTCATTAATTTGTTCATTGTTTCTGTAGAAGTCCATGATTTTTATCTCATCTTTTACTTCTTCTCCAAAACATCTTTGATACTACTATCTTATTGATTCTCTTAAATTCACATGCAAAGATCAAAATTAAATCTTTTTAGAAAACATATGGGGGGGGGGGGGGGCACCTGGGTGGCTTATTTCGTTCAGTGCCTAACTCTTGATTTAATTGGCGATCGTGATCTCACAGTTGTGAGATCTAGCCTTGTACTGGGCTCTACGCTAATAGCATGGAGCCTGCTTGGAATTCTCTCCTCTCTCTGCCTCTCTTTTTTCTCTTTCAAAATAAATATGTAAGGGAAAGGGGGTCTTCCATCCCAGTATCACAATTCACAGAAGTAGAAATGATTTAATAGATGTTGCCAAATTGCTTTCCAAAAAGTCCCTAACAATTCTCATTTCCATCATTGTATGAGAATATCATTTCTCCAAATCCATGTCAACATTACCTATTATAAAGTTTAAAAAAAAATCTTTGCCAGCCTAATGGATACAAAATGAGATCTTGTTGCTATGTTAATTTGCATTTCCCTATTAGTGATTTTGTGGCCTTTTTATATGATTACTTACCACTTCAAATGCTCTTCTGCAAATTGAAATCATGCTTTTTACTGGTTTTTCTTTTGTTGACTCGTTCTTGCCAATTTCTAGATGCTATTTGTATATTATATTTTCCTTATTTACATTTATCTATTGACTTTGTGTATGTTCTCTTTATTCAGAGTTTTTAATTTTTATATGCACAGACACGTCTCTTTCTTGTGTTTTTATTCTTGGCTAAGAAAGATGTTCCTGACTCCTAGATTGTACATGTAGCCTCTTTAGATATCCTAGGAAGATTTAAAAAATTTTTATTTAAGTCTTTAATCTGTCTGGAATTAATTTTTGCATATGATGTAAGATTTTTATTTTCTTTTAGACTCTTGTTGTGCCAGCCCATTTACTCAAAAGTATGCTTCACTACTGAATTGAACTAGCTTTGTCAAACTCATTTTGCTCTTTAAAAGTAGAAAAAAATCAATTTTTCTGCACCTGTCTTTCAGGGAATGCATTGGGCTGTGATCTAAGAATACTTAACAATTGACAAAATCTGAAAACAATCCTTTATTTTTTAAAGAAGAGAAGTTGTGGCTAGGACCACCCCAATCTTGACTTGCCCTTCTTTTCCAAAGGCTGTGGGAGGCCTGAAATTTGTTTTTCTAAAGAAAATTTTAATTCATTTTAAAGCCAGCACTACCCTGGTGAATCTGGGAAATGATAGTAACTTGTTAAATGCCTTCTGGAATATAGTCCAGATGCTTTGGCAATAAGTTTTCTCCAGGGAAGAATTTGTTTTAAAATGATACTTTACTAAGCTGCTGTTCGTGTGTGTGTGTGTGTGTGTGTGTGTGTGTGTGTGAGAGAGAGAGAGAGAGAGAGAGAGAGAGAGAGGCAGAATGTACCTTTCAGAATTTAAGAAACATTTGCAAGTTACACTCAACTTTAGAGTATTTGATTAATTTAAAGTATATTTCTTCCATTATTTTTTGGATGAGGGGCACACTTTCAGCATTTTTTTTTTTAATTTTTTAAGATTTAATTTTTAAGTATATCTACATCCAGCATGGGTCTTGAACCCACAACTCCAAGATCAAGAGTCGCACACTCCACCAGCTCAGCCAGCCAGGTGCCCCTTTCACATACCGTTCTTAATGCATATGTGTGTCTGTTGTCTAAGAATTTCATAATGACCTGCATCTGTTAATTTTTAAGGACTTAAAGTAAATTTCTCTTACAACATCCTTACCTCTCACACAATCTTTGATGACATTGCCTTCCCAGTTCCTCTTAATTTCACATGCAGAGATTAACACTAAATCTTTGTGGGAAAAACAGGCCCACATGGACCCTATATATCTCAGTGTCAAAACCCAGACTGCATAATAAAGGAAAAATAAGTTGTGTGAGAAAAGAACTCTTAACAGATTATTCTGTGAAACCTTTTCTTCTGCATCACCTCTGAATAAAACTATAACAAAATTGCAACCATGCATTCCTTGAAGAACTTTATTAGGTTGCAGTTGGGTAGGTGTAGAAGTTTTATCACTTCTCTTTTTAGATATGTCTTTCTAAGCCATCCGAGAGCAGGCATCCTGGCTTCTCTTCCCATTGCACAGTTCACAGCGTCTAGTAGGGTCTGGCATAGGGCGTTTGGGATACTCCAGCTTATTTCTAAAGTATTTGCAAGCCCTGCCCCACTACAGCCACAGGTGTGTGCCCTCTGTTGTTCACCTTCTGACCTCTTAGCAAGTTCTGGGCAAGGAACCGGCAACCATTCCTTCCTGCTTCAGCTCAAAGATTTTAGAGTTCTCTCCTAATCTCTGACTTCTCAAGTTATCTCCAGCTTAGAAGAGACTCAGTATATGAGGATATGTCTTCTTTTAGGTCTTCTTGAATTATATTTACATATATTAACCTCATGGAAAGAAGGTGAAAAATATTCTGAGTCTGAGTGAAACCAACTCAGCATTAAAATTTGGCTGGAAGAACATTGAGATTTGGTGATTAACTATTTAATCAAAAGCTGTTTAATTTACCCTGATGTGTTGGGAGGATGTATTTGAAAATGGAAATGGACATATTTCACTAATTCTGAAGTGTGCATTTTAATAGCCCTGAAATGGGGATGCATCATTTAATTAATGGCATGTCATAGTTTAATCAGCCATGTTTATTCTTTCTTAGGAAGTAATGACTGTATTACAGGTCATGACATCCTAAATTACGTGAGCTGTGGTAGTTCCATGCCATATATTGAGTCAGATGATTTAAAGGGCAAAGCACACATGTGAAACAAGGACTTTTAGTGGTTGGTCCAATACAGGGTGGGGCATAATCTAAGCTGAAAATCAAAGAATGTTTTCTGAGCTATCGTCCATCTCTAATGAGAAAATATTAGGGGTACATTTAATAATAGATGAGGCGAAGTTCTCTGTTCTATACAACTATGGTATAATTTTCCTTCATACTACATTTTTCAACTTTAAAGAATGACTTGATTTATATATCCCTGACCATCCTCCCTGAGAGCAGGGACTGTCTTTCATGTTTATCATTGTATTCCTGGCACCCAGCAGTTTCCAAACGATCACCTTGGCAACCTGTAAGTGTTCAGTAGAGCCTGTTGTAAGGACTGTTCTTTGGCACAATGTGTAATGCACGCACATACACACTCAGATATCCACAGTAGTGGGTTGAATGGTGGCTTCCAAAAAGATATGTCTGTGTCCAAATAGCTGTAACTTAACTTGTTGCCTTAGTTGGAAAAGGAGTCTTTGCAGATGTAATTCAGGTTAGAGTATTAAGATGAGATCATCCTGGATTGCCTGAGTGGGCTCCAGATCCAAAAACAAGTGTTGTTCCAAGAGGAGAAAGGCAGAGGGAGGTTTGAGGCAGAAGAGGAAGAGGCAGAGACTGGAGTGTAACAGCCATGAAGTGAGGTTTGCCTGAGCCCACTGAGAGGCTGGAAGAGGCAGGGAACAGAAACTCCCCAAGGGCCCTTCAAGGAAGTACAGCTCTGCCGACAGCTTGATTTTGGATTTTAGACTTCCAGAATGGTGAGAGTACAAACTTCTGTTGTTCTAAGCCACTCAGTTTGTGGGAATTTATTACGAGAGCCATAGGAAACTACTACACATCTATAAATACACACATACGCAGAAACACACGCATAACAGAAACACACACACTAGTGTTGCTAGCTTGTAATTTTAAAAATGACAGATGACCTTTTAAAATTAGAAATTATAAACATATAACCTTCTTTTCTAGATTTCAAAATAATAAGAGTTTACCCTAGGACCCATCAATAAATAGGCTGGTGCATAGGTGGGATTGTGGAATGTGGTTTTCATAGCGGTGTTCATTTAACAGCTGTGAAGCCCATGCTTGCTGTCTTATGAGCATAGTACTAAGTGATGGGAACACAAAGGTGAATAAATGTAGTCCTGATGCTTTAGTTCAGAGGCCTGCTGAGAGCATAGTTATTGACAGTTCTTAGACTTAGCATATTGTCTATTCTTAGACAACCATTAACACATCATAAGCATAGAGATGCTTCATTCTGAAGGTCAGCTTAATATTGCTAAGAGCTCTTGAGGAAAGTTTCACAGAAAATGTTAATTGACAAGTGAGCTTGTCCCTGAAGAGCGAGTAGAGTTTTGGTAGGTTTGGGAGAGGGAGAATGCTCTTCCTAACAGGAACGTCCTGAGCAGAGGCTGCTGATGGAGGGTGATAGGAGATAAGGCCCCAGAGGCAAGCTGGAAGCAGATTTTGAAGAGCTGTAACATGTTGAAGTTTGACCTTTATCTTGTGGCTAAACTGGTGGCTCTTAGCCTTTTGCCCTGTTTCCAGGACACAGATAACAAAGGGTGTTAGAAACGAATACAGGCATAGCTTGGAGATACTGCAGGTTTGGTTGCAGACCACTGCAATGAAGAAAATATCGCCATAAAGTAAGTCAGATGAATATTTTGCTTTCCCAATGTGTATAAAAGTTCTGTGTATACTCTACTATAGTCTGTTAGGTGTACAATAGCATTATGTCCAAACAAACAAAGTGCTTTATTGGAGCACTTTTTATTGGGTGGCTTAGTTAAATGTCTGACTTCAGATCAGGTCATGACCTCACGGTTTGTCAGTTCGAGCCCCGCATCAGGCTCAGTGCAGACAGCTCAGAGCCTGGAGCCTGCTTTGGATTTTCCCCCTCTCTCTGCCCCTTCCCTGATTACGCTCTGCCTCTCTTTCTCTCTCAAAAATAAATAAACGTTAAAAGAAAAGTGCTTTATTGCTAAAAAATGCTGACCACCACCTGGGCTTTCAGCGAGTCATAATTACTGGTCACCATAATAAATAGAATAACGAAAACATTTGAAATATTGTAAAATTACCAAAATGTGACACGGAGACATGAAGTGAACATATGCTGTTGGATAAATGGTGCCAGTAGATGTGCTCGATGCAGAATTGCCACAATTTTACTAAATACTAGTATTGAGCAACACATTCTACAACCAGCTCTGTCACCATATCTTGGTTGGAAGATCAGTGTTAGGGAAATGACTCATCTTTATTCCCAGAGTACCAAGCACAGTGCCTGTTTACAAAAGTGTTCCTCAAGTGCTTGTTAATATGAGCAGTGGGAAAATGTCGAAGGGCTTTAAATATGGGAAGTGCCTTATCATATTTCATTTCTAGAAGGATTGTTGTGATGTCATTTTGGAAGATAATTTAGAGCAGGAGTTTATAATCCTAGAATGACAGTATTTGGAAGCTATAGGGTTATAATCAAGCAGAAAGATGACCTCTCCCCAAAACTAGTTATGTTTCTTTGCATATGGGCTATGAGGAGAAGGAAACGCTCAGTAGTTTTGAGTTTTCTGGCTTGAGTGCTGATGCTCTCATCGGAGATCAGAACAGCAGATTACAGGCGGGTGCACTAGTTGGGTTGGGCCAGGTTAGGCTGTGATAACAATGCTGAGAGGGCAGTAGTTTAAAATGCAAAGGTTATTTCTCCCTCGTGTTACACGTATATGACGAGTTGGGGGTGGGGCTCTGCTCTATGTCCTCATCCTCACTGGAGAACCCAGCCTAGAAACCCTTGTTTATGTTTCTACATTTGTTGAGGCAGGAGAAGAGAATAGAATATGGCAGATCATGTGTTGGCCTCTTAAAGCTTCTGCCCAGAAGTGATGTACCTCATGTCCCACTCATATTCCATTGTTAGTGGCAAGTCTCATGGCCACACCTAACTTTCAAGAGGGTAGAGATGTGTAGTCTGTCCCTATACCGGGAATGTGACTCCAGTAATCATTGTGGGAGGAGGTGTGGAAAGGCAGCATACTAATTTGTGGAAATGTTACACTTGAGGTATGTATTTCAGGGAAATTCAGTTCAAAAGGAATTGGAAATCTGGGCTTGCATCTTGACAGAATTCGGGGCTAGAGAAGTAGTATAGGAAAATTTCCACGTAAAGGTCATAGAACAAGCCACAGGAGTAAATGACATTGATCAGGAGGGAATAGAAGCTGAGCTAATCATGGTAAAAGATCAAGGTTAATAAGCTTGTGGTTATGAATATTGCAACCCTAAGTGGTATTTTTTTTAGCAGTTTGTTACAACTTTTAAATAATTTTAAGTAACTGTTGGCATAGGAGTTGAATTAATCACTTAAGCGGAATTTAGTTTTTTCGGACTTCAAAATTGCTGCCTTGCATTTAGTAATTTAAAAGGTGCCTTTAGATTTTGCAGTAGGATTTCAGCCAATTTTCTGACCCAGCAGGGAAGAAACAGTATTGCAAAGGATAGCTATTGTCGTTTGATCTGAAGACCAGTTATAAGTTGATTGATAGTAAGATTGCTGAGTACTCAGAAAATTAGAATCCTTATAAAATTTCTGACTGGTTGTGGTGCCTCAGACAGAAAGATAAGGGCTTAACCTTGCCGTAATGATACTCTTTTTATAGCTCCAATTACTGGCAAAGGAGGTAGTTAAATAGCACTTTTCCCCATTGGCCAATGTTTCTAGAGACCTGCTTTTTCTGTTCTCCATTCTCTTAAAAGGTTCTTGCGCTTTTCCTTGCCCAGCCTCCACAGGGGTCTATACCCAATTTAGGTCTATACCTAAATTGCTCCCTCTTTAAACTTTTCATGTAGATGTATGTGATTACCCAAAATAAACTTCCCTCCCTTCAAAATTATGTACCTCTCAGAAAAAATGAAAAAACAAACTTCGTTTAATGCATGTCACCATTATTTCTTTGCAAGAAATTTTGCAGCATTACAGTAGTGGTGATGATAAAATGGTAATTCTGGTGTTTACACTTGAGGTGAACAAGTATTCATAGAGCTACTTTTTGATAGCATTAAACTATGAAGGATTAAAAAAAAAAAAAAGGAAGCTATAGCTTTTACCTTGACCCAGACACAAAAACTATTAAAAATAACTGTTCTGTATTCCCCAAATAAGCAAAGTCATTGGTGTTTACTCCTGGATGATGGATAATTATAATTTATTGAGGACTAATTATGGTGCCAGCTATTGTACAACACATTATATACATTATCTCATTTGATTTTCACAGGTACTCTTTGACATAAGTTACCTACAAGGAACAGAAGCTGAGAGAATGGGAATAATTAGCTCAAGCTGGAAAGTGAAGCCAGCAGCCAGTTCTGACTTTTAAAACAGTTCCTCTAGCTTGCCTGTCTCATTCTCAGACGAACAGGAGTCTTTTCCCAGTCATATTGCACACTATGGAATGAGAAACTCTTTTGTCAGTCATCTTTATTAAAATTGAACCCCTGGGGCACCTGGGTGGCTCAGTCCGTTAAGTGTCTGACTTTGGCTCAGGTTGTGATCTTGTGGTTCGTGAGTTCAAGCCCTGCTTTGGACTCTCTGCTGTCAACATAGAACCCACTTTGGATCCTCTGTCTCCGTCTCTCTCTGCCCATGTCTGCTTGCACATGTGCATATTCTTTCTTTCTCAGAAATAAATAAAAACATTAAAAAATAAAGAATCACTAATAGGCAAGGTACAAAAGACAAGCCTGATCACATTAATGGAAGTAAAGAGCCACAGGTGCCCCACAGAACTGTTAATAGAAGAGGAGAACTGAACTGGACACTAAGAATTACTGAGGTAGATTTTCTAAATGTTTGTCGTCTTCCTCTCCCATTCTCCCCAACGAGAAAGGCTTGGAGTGGCAGGCGCCTGGGTGGCTTAGTTGGTTAAGCGTCCAACTTTGGTTCAGGTAATGATCTCACAGTTTGTGAGTTCAAGCCCCTCATCGGGCTCTGTGCTGATAGCTCAGAGCCTGGAGTCTGCTTTGGATTCTGTGTCTCCCTCTCCCTTGCCTCTACCCCGCTCATGCGCTTGCTCTCTGTCTTTCAAAAATAAATAAACTTTTAAAAAAATTTTTAAAAAAAGAAGAAAGAAAGAAAGACTTGGGGTGGAATGGGACATGTAAAATGTGTGTTCCCTAATTGCCTTCAGTCATACATGCATATATGTGATATTTCTATGCACAGACCCATATGTATAGTAATAATCCTTCACTTACCTTGGGGTAAGACTTGGCAAAACTCCCACCTTCCTCCCAGAGAGGCTCTGCTTCTGATGTACATCGGTCATGAAGCCCACACTTGTAGTCTAATCCATAACCTTAAACTGAAGAGTAGTATATTTTATAATTACGAAGTGAAACAGCAGATGGTACGGAATTGAAGCAAATTCCAAGATAGGCTAGTGCCCTCAGAAATGACAAGAACACAAGAGACATGATCAGGTGTGTGGTCATACTCAGGCTCCAAGACCAGCAGGTGAGCTCCTTCACCCCCAGTGCCCATCTCTTCTGGACTGCATTTTCACATTGTGTATTGATTGGAACAACTTTAGCAGTGATTCTTGCTTAACTTTTTGGAGATCTGATGAAAGCTGCAAATACACTGTGTATAAACACAAAGTTTTTCACATGATTGCAGAGTGTTTCTTGCCCGTCCCACCTCTTTCCCAAAGCCAGAAACTTAGAACCCTGAGCCAGTGTATTCTGTCACTGCATAGTATGTGATTGCCACCTTCCTGTGGGGCAAATAGGCAGCACAGTACAGCTACTGATGCCATTAAGAATGGATGGGCACAGCCCAGCAAAGTGTTTAATTGTTCTATCTTAAAATATTCAGTTTACTAGATAGCTTTCAGGATGGGATTTTATCAGGCTTGGGCCGGGGTTGGGGCGGGGGGGGTGTGGCCTTGAGTGAGAAGTAGTAGACAGAAGGGTTCTCAAAAGTGGTAATCTGCACTATGGACACAAGTCTGATTTTGCTCTACTCGAGCCCCCCATACACCCTTCCCTTCCCTGACCAAACAGCAATGAGTTCACCTAAGCCATGGGCCGCATCTGGCCTGCTGCCTATTTAAGTGCAGGAAGTTTTATTAGAAGACACCCACAGCCTTGTTACCATATATTGTCTATAGTTGTTTCTGCACTTCCACAGTAGAGCTGAGTCGTTAGGACACAGATTGTATAGCTCACAAAGCCTAAAATTTTTACTCTCTGGCACTTGACAGAAAAAATTTGGCAACCCTTGTCCTAAGCCATCTGCTCTCACTCCGTTTTCTTTGAGATTAGTATTGTTTATTTACATAGATGAAAGTAGAGATGTCTGTAGATTTGGGGAAACTCACGTAGGCATAGACCAGTCTCTTGTACACTCATTTAACACTGGGTTTAATAAATGATAGATACCTCTTTGAAAATGGGACAAGAGAGATTGCCAAATAAACCCCTTTTAGCAGTACGGTATATAGTTCTTTATTGGTTGTATCCTTAGCTGTTTGTGAAGTGGCATACTTTCCATCCTAGGCCAGATTCTCCGTGCTCTCCCAGAGTATACTTCTTCAGTACAAACTAAATTACGTAGTATGACACTACACAGCATAGACTCAGGAAAGCGCACCTCAGTAATTACACATAATGAATTTCAGCAGCATAACTTCTAAATTATATGGTTTCCTGGATTATGCATAGTACCTCTTTTCGTTAATGTCACTAAGAACTGCATATAGAAATAAAAATAACAGCCTTGGGAACATGCCTCTGATATGTAAAGCAAATGAGAGGCACAAGCAAGTGTAAGTCCCCTGCCCTCAGGAAATTTAAAATTAGTACTTTATCTTTTAGTGCTAGTAGTACATCATTTTTTTCTTTGCAACTAATCCAGTAGATTTGGAAGATTTAAGAAAGAGAACTGCATCTTTATCAATCCTGAGAAGTGTTTATTAAAGTGTTCATTGTTTCCTGTAAAACATACAGAGTTATCTACACTTCATCACTGCACTGATATATCATAAAGGAAAAGAAGTTGCATTAATGTGTGTATATTTCTTCTTAAAAAGTTTACTTCTCTAGGGGTGTCTGGGTGACTCAGTCGGTTAAGTGTCTAACTTCAGCTCAGGTCATGATCTCACAGTTTGTGGGTTCGAGCCCCACATTGGGCTCTGTGCTGACAGCTCAGAGCCTGGAGCCTGCTTCAGATTCTGTCTCCCTCTCTCTCTGCCTTTTCCCCACTCATGCTCTGTTTCTCTCTGTATCAATAATAAATAAACATAAATTTAAAAATTTACTTTTCTATAAAGCTCAGGAAAAATTTTTATAATATAGAGAGAAGTATATATCATAACATCAGTAGAACTTATGACTTAGAAATTTATATGATGAACATATTTAAAATTTTTAAAAAATGTTTATTTATTTTTGAGACATAGAACACGAGCAGGGGAGGGACAGGGAGAGAGGGAGACACAGAATCTTACGCAGGCTCCAGGCTCTGAGCTGTCAGCACAGAGTCTGATGTGGGTTATGAACCCATGAACCAAGAGATCATGACCTGAGCTAAAGTCAGACGCTTAACCAATTAAGCCACCCAGGTATCCTGATGAACAGTTTTGTTTAACAGGCCTTTAAATATGCAAAACTAAAATTTGAAAATAGAGAATTTAGTTGAATGTTTTGATATAGTTAAATTAACTGATTTCTTATTAGAGTTATACGTACTAAATTCCAGCCAGAAAAAATATGTCTTAAATTTGGTAATACATATTCAGGGGTTCTCTGGCTAAAATGCAGAGGAATAATTTGTATTGCAAATGTAAATGAATGATCGGAAACCCACTCAAAGCCTCCTACTGAATGTGAATTAGATGGTGACAGATACTGTTAATCTGTGTGAAGCCTGTGTTGTGTGTTCATGCTTGTGGTTGGAATGGCCTATATTGTTGTAACAGCAGCAAAGTTGCCGTGCTCTGTGTATATACAGTACAATTAGAGCTATTGATGTCTTGTGGTTGTTGAGCCTCCTGAGATGATGTATACAGTAAACATCTCTTAATAAGATACTGGTACCCTGTAACTGTTGGAAGATTGTGCTTGGTAACACTCACCAGGGCTAGATTTTTCTGTTTTCATTCTGCACTTTGTAATGTTTCATCCCCCTGGTGTCTTGAAAATTTAACTCCCACGTGTACTTACTTAGCATAATTATAGGAATTGCAAGGGGATTTGAGCAAATGTTAGGGGAAGCAATAATAATCAACTAAAGAAGCCTGCATAAGTTGATGAGCTCACGATTATAGCAATATGGGAAACAGAAGCACTGGTACATTAGTTGACTTCCTCCTGATTTTTGCTTTGTGTTGGAAATTGTTATTCTTTTGGACCCTACTCAGACATGGGTTCCAACCCCAATTCCCTCTTGACCCAGTGTGTAAATTGGGGAAATAAAGAACATTTTTGATTCTGTTTCCTTGTATGGATGATCCTGGTTTGCTTAGAATAGTCCCAGTTTGCACCTCCCGCTGCAGCATAACTCTTAATAGTGCCCTCTTCACTCTTAGAAGTGTCTTGTTTGGACAGTATGTTATATGGAAAACCAATTTCTAGGTGAAGTGAGATAATACCTCCCTACTGGCCTTGTTGTGATGTGTGATGATTATATGAAATTAAGTGAAAATACAGAGCATGATTCTTTTGGTTTATAAAGATACAGCCTCTGTTCGTAGTAGGTAACAGTGAATTCTAAAATAAAGGCAGTTGATTTTATTTTACATATGTATGTTATACATACATTTCATGGGGAAGTTGCTGAGAAAATGAGAGAAATGGAAAGTCTGAGAAATGGAGAGGATATTTGGGTGATCATTTACTGTGTATCGGTAGTCATTCTGTATTTTGAAAGGAATAATTATTGTATTAATGTCATTAGAAATATTTCCTGCACAGCCCTGTGTATCATGGTTTCAGTATCCCCATCTATTACTGAGTTAATTTGAAGACTGTACCCTTGTGACAAAGCATCATTTAAAATTTAGAGTGTTCTTTTTTTTTAATTTGTAATGTTTATTTACTTTTGAGAGAGAGAGAACGAGCTGGGGAGGGGCAGAGAGAGGAGACACAATCCGAAGCAGGCTCCAGGCTCTGAGCTGTCAGCGCAGAGCCTGACATGGGGCCTGAACCCATGAACCATGAGATCATGACCTGAGCTGAAGTCGGATGTTAACTGACTGAACCATAGAACAATTCTTTCAATGAGCACCATACATTTTACCTCAACAGAACATTTCCTGGGATACATGGTTTTGCTACTGAAATGATAATTTGTGAGATTAATTTATGTCACGCTGCTATGGTCTTAATATATTTTTTATTAGAAAAATGAGAATATGATTTGATTCTGGAATTCTTATATATGCTAATTAAGTGCTTGGGATTTACCAAACATTTTGGATGTTTTTAGGAGATGGACATCATTTGTTATGCTATAGTAAGATGATTGTGCTTTAGAATCCTATAAAACAGACTAAGTTATATTTGTGCCTAGAACTAGGGCAATTTTAACTATAAGTCTTTAGCTTCAGCTATTCAGCTTGACTTAATTATCTGTCATCGCAAGATTTCTGGTTTATATTCAAAGGCAATAAGTAATTGATTCATGACTTCTAAATATTACCATATGCAATAATTTTGAGAAAACTTTATTGATACCATTCTTCTTCCTTTTCTTTCTTGTTTTTCAAATAACAATGTGAGTTGTATACTAGGGGAATATATACAAGTAACTCCCAACACAGTCTTGAACTGCTCAGGCCCACTTATACGTGGATTCTTTTTTTTTTACAAATACAGTACAGTACTGTAAATATATTTTATCTTAAGATTTTCTAGTAACATTGTAAAAATACAGTAAGACTGTAACGCATACAAAATATGCAGTAATAGATTATGTTATCAGTAAGGCTTTTGGTCAGTAGTAGGTTATTAGTAGTGAAGTTTTGGGTGAGTCCAAAGTTGTATGCAGATTTTCGACTATGCAGGAGTCAGTGCCCCAACCCCTATGCTGTTCCCGGACTAACTGTAACTCCATTTGAGGAGCAGACTGCTGTTAAGCATTTCTGATGAATTTTGCACATAAATGATAGATATGCTGCTTCTGAATGCATTCTCTTTTCTTCCTGAAAGATGCTCAGGAAAATGTATAATACTATGTTTTTTACCCTTGTTGTGTGTGTGATCCTGAATGAAAGCTATGTATCTTTTCAAAAAATCCTGTACTGCATCCTTTTTACAAATGTGTATAGATTCTTCCACCGCATCCATTAGTTTGTGTAGATGGTGATGCCATTCTCCAAAATGAAAAATAAGGAAACAAACTCAGGGTGGGTAGCGGAGAAGACCAAATGATAAGGTCAGGGGTTGGAGATGCTGAGCCCGAGTTGTTGGTGGCACATCCAGGTGTCCTCCTGAATGTTGCTTGCACCCATCCATGGGCACAGGTGTTCCAGGATGGCATAGAAGAGGGAATTAGGAATGGAGCTTGCCAATTGCCAGAAGGAATTGTTGCCCCTGCTGAGTCTTGAAAGATGAGAGAATTAGCCAGCCGAAGAGGGCTGTTGTTCTGTGTTCCTCTGTCTCTTGAACACGTCTTACCTGGTTGTGGCCTTCTAGTCATCTTTGAAAGTTATATCCTTTTAGATGTTTGTTCCAGAAGAATGTACACATTCAGCATAGATGGTTTTTGAACCAGTCCATCTAGGGAAAAGGATATAGGGAGTTTTTCCCTCGCCAGTGCTAGGTTAATTTGTTGGGGCAGGTTGGAAAGACCCTGGGTGGCATCTGGCCACTACTGGGTGGTTGGGCTTTCCAGGGGTGGCTTGGTTCAGCTGATTTTACTATTTCCTTTTTGATCTTTTTTTGCTTTTGGAAGTATTAGTTTGTTTAACAGTTATGCCTTGTGTGATGACTGTATCTTCATTAGGATAGAAAGTGAAATCTCTAGTGACTCCCAAAGAGGCAGTGGGATTGACATCTGGCATGATCAGAGATCACCTGGTTGAAACTGGGGAGGGAGGGCCTTCTATTGTGGAGCACAGGTCAAGCAGTTGACGCAGAGAGAAACTAAGGCTGAAAGACCCACTAGCATTTAACAAGCCTGGGAACATAAACAGAGTGGGACTTGCGACCCTAACTTCGAAGTCTCATGCTATTTGAACAGAGTAGATGACTGTTAAAAAAAATTTACTAACAGCTTTATCGAGGAATAATTCACAAACCATAAAACTCACTCCCTTAAAGTGTACAATTCAGCGGTTTTTAGTATGTTCATGGAATTATATAACCATCACCACTATCTCATTCCAGAACGCTTTTATTGCTACCCAAAGAAACCTTGTATCCATTAGTAGTCACTTCTCACCTTCCTCTCCCTAGCCCCATCTACTACCCATCTACTTGCTGTTTGTATGGATTTGCCTGTCCTAGACTTTTTGTATAAATGGAATCATGAAATGTGACCTTTTGTGACTGGCTTCTTTCACACAGCATCATGTCTTCAGGGTTCATTCATGTTTTAGTGTGCAGCAGTACTTCACTCCTGTTCATGCCTGAATAATCGTCCACTGTATGGGCCCATCTCATTGTATGTGTCCATTCATCAATTGACAGATATTTGTGTTGTTTCTACTTTTGGCTTGTATGAATACTGCTGATATGAACATTCATGTACACTTTTTGTGTTATGTTTTCTTTTTTCCTGGATATATGCCTGGGAGTGGAATTGCTGGGTCATGTGCTAAGTCTGTATTTAAACATTTAAGCAACTGCCAGACTCTTTCCCAAAACACGTGTACTATTTTATATCCCCACTGACAATGTATGAAGGTTCTAATTCCCACACATTCTTATTGTCTGTCTTCTTGATTTTAGCCATTCTAGAGTATGAAGTGATATCTCATTGTGGTTTTGATTTGCATTTCCCTCATGACTAATGATGTCAAGTATCTTTTTCATGTGCTTTTTGGCCATTTGTATATATTCTTTGGAGAAATTGTTTTTGAAATTACTTGACCATTTTTATTTGGGTTGTATTTGTCTTTTTATGGTTTAATTGTGAACGTTCCTTGTGTATTGTGGATATGTGCCCTTTTCAGATATGTTTTGAAAATACTTTCTTGCATTATGTGAGTTGTGTTTTCACTTTCTTGATACTGCCCTTTGGAGCACAGGAGTTTTAAGTTTTGACAATTTCTAGTTTATCTGTTTATTTTATCATTTACATTTTTGGTATTGCATATAACGAACTGTTGCTTAATCCAGAGTCACAAAGATCTACTCCTTTGTGTTTTTCTAAGAGTTTTATAGTTTTACGTTCAGGTCTTTCCATATTGAATCGATTTTTGTTTAGATTACTTTTTAAATGATGGCTTATCCATGTTTTCCAGCTGTTTTATCTTCAAAATATTTCTAGTGTTTCAGTCCACTTGAAATTACATAAAAAAAATTTCAGAAAAACTACATTTTCCACTCTTTTGTGTCTTAATGTTAATCATTTTGGGGAATTAACTTACTGACATACAGTGATTAATTTCCGTTTTTTTAAGCCTAATGCTATTGTGAGTTGAAGAATACACATGTTCTCTTTTACAGTAGCAAATACAAGACAGTGTAGTACTGAGGACTCTTGCTCTGTTAACCTGAACAGTTGGTCTCTGTTCTAGAACAATATCTTCATTTTCTGAGAACATTTGTTTGGGATCTTTTAATGAAAGCATCTCTCTTCCCATCAGCCTCTTATCTGCACAATGAACAAAGCTACTGAGTGGAGGGCAAAAGCTTAAGACATGCAGGTGACTTGGAAACTGCCACATCCCATATGCTGTAAGTGCAGGAAATTTACATCCATACCGAAGTTGAGTTTGGAAAACTATACCGCCTATTCTGCTCCTCAAATAATATGCCACAAAAGTTTCTTAAAGAGTCATCTGTTATTTTTATTTTTCATTAAACCTAGATGTCTTTTAGTTCTTTGATATTGCTAAGTTCAGCCATTCAGTGATACTGTTCCTTTTATAAAGGGCATGTTTTAAATTTCAGGATATCAATATCTCTTAAAATGTACTTTATATTTCAAAGAGCTTCAGCTTCCCTGAAATATCACACATTGAATAAAAAGCTGAAATGGAATTTTTTCACTGAACTTACATTAATTGGTTTGTATTCTTTAGTTCTTATTTTGGTGCACTTAGCTTTTCAAGTTGTTAAAAAAATTCATGTTGTCATAAATAGCTTAGTTTCATACTTTATGGCAAGGAATATAAAAATTGAAAGTTCACAAGTTATGTGATACTGTCATACGTGTGATATAAAGGGGAATGGGCACTATACAAATTGTGAAATAGTTTACTTAGTATGAAATATGACAACAGGTTTTCAATACTGATTTTTATTTTTGGATGAGAGATCAATAATGGTTTTCATGTAGCTGTTCAGTAATTTAGTATTTGGCAAAGCTGCTTGAGCCACTTCGGAGGGATCTCTTCTGCAGAAAGAAATTGCAGTTTGCACCTGCCTAGCGAATGGGTGGAAGCCGAGTTCAGCTGCACGGGGTTGTGCTCTGGGGCTGGTTGTGAATTGCTTCCAGTGCTATTACAGTGACCTTTCCGAGGAACTTGGTAGGCTGCACCAGGGACAGGAAGTTTGCTGTATTTTGGAATGCAAGCAAAAATATTGGCACATTGTCCCTCCAGATGACTTTAAGAACACTTTTCTTTCTGTATGGGGTTGGGAGGGCGGGCTGTGCGTGGAGAGATTTGCCATGTGGGTTGGCTTGTGTTCGAAGAAGGAACCCTTTCAGATCTGGATGTGATTATAGAAACAGAGAAATAAAACTGCAGCGGGGGCTGCTTTTGTTTCTGGATATAAGGCAAGGCTCTGTCTGCTTAAGAATTGCTTGTGTCTGGGTGAGCAGTCATTAAATGAAGAACATGATCACGGAAGAAGTCTAAGTCACGTGCTTGAGTACAACAGGTAGCAGCTTTTTTCATCTGCGCCTTCTAGGTTTTAGAAAAGCTGTATTTTCTTGACTGACGGCCGGGAAGAGTATCTAACGTTTATTGAGTATTTAATCTGAACTGAGTGGTATGTTTTCTTTAGGTGGCTTATTCAGTTTTCACAGCAGCATCACCAGGTGAAGGACTGTTAGCCCTGTCTTCCAGAGGAGAATGGGAAAGGAAGGTTGTCCGTGGACTTGGGCTGCCAGAGCCCAGATGCTCTGGTGAATTTTGGGGAAAAGTTTTAGGTATTCCTAGTTACAAAAGATACTCCTTTCCATATATTGACTCATATTATCTGAGAACTTGCATCTGTACCTCTGGGCTTCCTCAGAGGATCATTTCCTCTCTCAAGATATAGGAGCTGGCATCCTGATGTACCCTTGAGTCTCTGAGACACCTTCGGCTAGTTATGGTTATAGTTCTGTATTTTATTACATCTTAGAAAAACGTCAGTTTTAAGAGGCACTCTTATTTTATATATAGCTAAGAAAACAGATGCCAAATAAACTCCAGCAGTGCTTTTTATCACCTAAAATTCTATTTTATACTTGTTAATAAGTTCCTCGAGACTTGCTTAGATGTAGATTTTCACTCTTGGGCCATATAAACAAGAAAATACATGTGAAATAAATTCAAGTGTTTTTAAGTCTTCTTTGCCTTCCAAGTTGAACTCTTCCATGTTGTTTTTTTCCAGCCATGGATGCCCATGTTTTTTTCCACATAATATGGCCCTCTGTGCCAGCAAGAGCATTATTGAGGTTTGAGACAGCATTTCTGAGGAATGCTCTACTGTTGTCTCCAGGACTGCCTTTCACACTACAAGTTCTAATAGGTATGCACAGGGGATGAGAATGTGTCACAGCCACCACCTGGCCAGCAGTGACTGAGATTTAGCCCAACTTTGGATATTGATTGTAAAATTAAAATATAGTATTGCAATATGAGAGGAAGACTCAAAATCAAAAGCTTAGTTATCTTAACTTCATCATGTTTAATGGGGCTCATTTTGACTCTTGAATGTGCTTGTGTTAGTTTTTAGTAATGATAAGAATAACGGCAATGTACTAAGTATTAATATTAAGTAGGTATAAGTGTTAATTAAGTATTAAGGCAAGTATTAAGCATGTTGGCTGGCACTTCGAACTGGGATCTGGAACTAAAATATCATGATGTAGAGAGGTGCAAGAAGCCCATTATAGCCAAGTGGAAGCTGTGCAGTCTTAAGGAAGTGCTTAACTTCTCTGTGCCCTATTATTTTAATCTGTAAAAGATCCATAAGGATGTTAGTTTCCACCTCAGAGTGTTTTTTTTTTTTTCCTATTTTGTTTATTACTTTAAAGGGAGTGTGTGAGCAGGAGAGAGGGGTAGAGAGAGGGAGATGGAGGGAGGGAGAGAGGGAGAGAGGGAGAATTTCAAGCAGGCTCCATACTCTGTGGAGCCAAAATCAAGAGTCAGACACTTAATGGACTGAGCCACCCAGGCACCCCAGCCTCCTCNAGGAGAATGGAGCAGATATGCAGAAATCGCAGGAGAGCACCCAACATGCCTCGGAGGGCCTCCATACCGCCTGGAGGAGCCTAACAATGGGAATCCCATGATAGGATTGGGGGAGAGGATGTGGGAGGCAGTGCTTATACCTTAGTTTACACAGCACGTTCCCTGACGGTAAAGGTCACCTGTGTGTCAGAAGTGTAGGTTGGTGGCTGACGGAGACTGTAGGGGAGCAGTGGAAACCCCCAACATTGTTCTCGTTCAATCATCTCAAGCACTGACCCGGAGCATTCTTATCAAAAATAACCCCTCCAATTAAGGATTTGCTTTTTAATTGAAGATGGCATGGTCGTTCTGTGACTTTGCAACCAAAGCATTTTAACTGCTTTTCCAAATATCTTTTGGTTCAGAAATCACCCAGGATAAGGGCCAAACCACAGGTTTGTAAATCTACTGAGCACTCTTCAGTTGGAGAGGTTTTATAGGACTGGGGAAACCTGACACAGTAACTTATCAGAAGTAAATTTACCTGAACAGTCATGGAATTTCTCCTTTCACGGTTTTCCTTCTTTGGGTTCTTGATCTTCGAGCCAATTCCATGCTTATCTGCCATCAGCCTAGGGCAGAACCAAGGCTCTTATTTCATATAATTCTACTTTCTTCTTCCGTGTCCTTTTGGAGGAAGAATTCTACTTCTCTACAACTCCTCATGTTCAGTAACAGAAGTTGTCACTATGGGACAAAGAAAGTGGGCTTTAGAATTCTGTAGACTTGCTTTCTAGTGCCTGGTAATCTTCCGGAGCCTGTTCTGTTGTCTCTCAAATAGGAGTACTGGCATTTCCTCCAGGGAGCTCTGGAAGGATTCTCTGCCATCTTGTAGCTTAAACTCATAGTCTTGCAAATAATTAATTGTGTCTGTTCCAGAAAGTTGCCAAAACGTAGTCACAGTTAGATATCCCACCTTTCTCTAAAGCAGGGTTAAGGGTAGGACTAGGGATCAGCTGGGGGCCTTTCCCACACGGTGTATCTTGCCATCCCCACCCCATCAAGAGTCCTTACTGTAATGAGCCACTCTTACCTATGGGAGTGTGAGGGGTAGGGGACAAAAGTCAGAGCTATGCTGTTTCTCTTTCTGTCTTCCACCCTGAAGCTCAAGCTCAAGCTTGGGGTACATCGTGCCTCCAGATTAGTCACTTTGAGAAGCTTAACACTTATTTTATTGGTAATTTCTTTAAAAAAATTTTTTTAATGCTCATTTACTTTTGAGAGAGAGAGAGAGCAGGGGGAGGGGCAGAGAGAGAGAGAGAGAGACACAGAATCTGAAGCAGACTCCAGGTTTCATGCTATCAGCACAGAGTCCTGATGTGGGGCTCGAACTCTGCAAGATCAGGTCTGCAAGATCAAGACCTGAGCCGAAGTCTGACACTTAGCTGACTGAGCCACCCAGGCGCCCCAGTGATAATTACTACTAAGTTCTTATTGGTAAATTTAGTTACTTACTGAATTCCATTGGTAAGATGGTACTGTTGTCTTTCACTTTTCAGATAAGAAAACTAAGATTCAGTAGTTAGATAATTGCCCAAAGATCAAAGATCCTTCACAGTCCGTTCCTTGTCATGTTTCAGTGTCATTGTTCAGGAGGAGGATTTGACGGCCTTTGTTCCTGATACCCTTTTGTTCCAGGTCCAGTAAAGAATGGAGGACTGTCATTGTTTCTGACCCTCTTTCTCAACTGGAGGTCAGGTCACCGGTGTGATTCACAGCCCCCTGAGAGGAAGAGTTGAGTTTGTGGAGGGGTTCAGCTGCCTCTGGGGCAGAGGGGTCCTCTCGGAGGAGCACTAGCCAGCCGTTGTCAGGGAGCCTGGAAGGGGACCAACGTGAGCCGAGTGTGAGGGCAGAGTTCGACTGTGGAAGGAAGTTCATGGATGGAGGCCTTACATGCACAGGGTGGGTGGCCACCCTGAGACTGCCGGCTCGCGCGTGAGCCTAGACCAGAGCAAACAGACTTTCTCTGCCAGAGGAAGCATGTTTATTTTTTTCTTTTATTTCATTGTATATTAGAGGACTTCTTTATTTTTTTTTCTGTGTGTAGAAATGGCAGCTGAAGTTCTTTCCTTTCCACAAGCAAGAAAGAATATAGAAATAGGGGATGGAAGGGGTCGGTACATGTATATTAGTTCCTTGCGTTTTTGGTAGAAGCAGCAGTTTTTTCAATAAACTGTTTTATTCTAGGCTTTAAGACTGCTGAATTTTGGTGGTTTCAATCTCTTGGACCTTAGTTTACTATTTTAAAGACACCAATCCAGTCATTTTTAGATGAAGCATGAAGGTAGTAAACACTGCATAAAAGTAAGTTCGGTTTGCCTAGTTTAAGCACAGGAACTGAATAAAAGTGCATTTCCAAATTTAAAACTGAAACGTTCTTTAAAACATCTGTTTTATCATTTGTATTGAATTTTTAAGATGGAAGCAAATACAGGAACTAAAGTATCATTCTTTTTCTCATTTTCCTGTGTACTTCCCCGGGCACCTGCCCCTCCTCTCCCCCCCATTTGCCGTCTCACTGTAGGTAAATCTGTCCTCACAGAAGTGGGATGGGCTTGACTTTTCAAGAATGTTCTACCCGGCAACCTGTTGGAAGATGTGATCATCATGGGCATTCGTCATCTCTGATGCTCGCTCTCTTCTTGGCCTTTAACCACTGGAAAGCCTATTTCTACCAGCATCTCTGATTGCAGGCTTTTAGACCCAAAGGGCTTGGGGTAACCTGTGGAATGCTTGCAGACAGGCAGATTGCTTCCTCTTTCTTCCTTTCCTGATAGAACTCACATCTGTCAGTTTTTGTCCCTTTACAGTTTCTCTCATTCAGCTCTTTTCCAAGCCCGCCAGTACCATATAGCACGGACTTTGGTCTAGAAGGAAGCTCCAGGACAGCCTCCGCTTGTCCCCTTCATGTGACGGAGGAGACAGCAAGAGGACGTCAGTGCAAGAGGTTGCATACTCTCCTCGAGGTCACTGGCTGAGCGGCAGTCGGAATATAACTAAAGCCTGTGTCTCTCGGCTCTGTCTGGTGCTATTTTAACCAGAACAGATTGCTTTGGTTGGTTCGATGTGTTTGTTGCCCAGCTGTCACTTTTGTCATTTGAATGATTGTATATCATAATGGTTTAAAACCCACGTGTGAAATGAAGAAGCATGTGATGCGGTTACTTTTCTTAACAAAGGCTTGCTGCATGCAGATGGGTTGAGAGACATGGTATTTTTCAGTTAATTCCATGGGAACCTTCAAAGTAGGTTTTCACATCTGTTGGCTCAAAAGATGTCATGCTTAAAGGCCCACAGCTAGGATTTGAAGCTGCTTTTCTGTCTTCAAAATCTCTGCCCTTTCTGTACCCCACAGTTACATATTCAGCATAATAAAAGCCCTCACTTGAGATTTCATCAATTATATATCTGAAAGTGTCTCATCAGAGTGATGGGTTTTTCTTAAACTGTTATGTTCCTGCTTTGCTTTAATTTAAAAATAAAATTCCAGGGAAGCTGTTGGAATGTGTTAGGGTGATGCATTTAAATGGTCCTAATAATGAAAACAGTTTGAAGTTCCAGAAATCAGGGCGCCTGCGTGGCTCAGTTGGTTAAGCATCCAACTTCAGCTCAGGTCATGATCTCACGGTTCGTGGTTCGGTTCCCGTGCCGGGCTGTGTGCTGACCACTAGCTCAGAGCCTGAAGCCTGTTTCAGATTCTGTGTCTCCCTCTTTCTCTGACCCTCCCCTGCTCACTCTATCTCTCTGTCTCTCTCTCTCCCAGAAATAAATAAAAAACGTTAAAAGATTAAAAAAAAAGTTTCTGAAATCACACTGGACTTTTAGCTGCTTCATCAGGTTAATTGGTTGGATAAGAAATGACCTTGATATTTGGCTAAAAAAAAAGAGGTCTTTAATTTTATAAACTTTTACTCAAAATTTATGTTTCAGCTATTATTTTGAAGTATTAGGTTAGAAAGATGTAAATAAATACATGGCATATTATTGGGATTGAAAACAATCAAAGTTACAAACACACACATGTACATGCACACACACACACGTGTACACACACACCCTGAATGAACAGGAAAGCAGAGCAACAGGAATTGCAAGAGTGTAAAGCTGTACCGTCTCTGTGTCCTCTGTTGCTCTATTTCCTTGACCTTCAGAGGTTCTCTGGAGAACAGCCCTTCGGCAAGCTTGTTCTGCACCTCATCTGTAGTCTCCCTTCCCAGCCCTGCGGCTTTTGTGTGGNAATGTAAATAAATACATGGCATATTATTGGGATTGAAAACAAAGTTACAAACACACACATGTACATGCACACACACACACGTGTACACACACACCCTGAATGAACAGGAAAGCAGAGCAACAGGAATTGCAAGAGTGTAAAGCTGTACCGTCTCTGTGTCCTCTGTTGCTCTATTTCCTTGACCTTCAGAGGTTCTCTGGAGAACAGCCCTTCGGCAAGCTTGTTCTGCACCTCATCTGTAGTCTCCCTTCCCAGCCCTGCGGCTTTTGTGTGGGTAACACTAATCTAAAACCTCTTCCACTCCCAGCATCTTTTTTTTTGTTATTTAACACTTAACTCATTCTGTCTTCTTGATGCTTTATGATCCTCAGCTCCTTTGGTGCCTTTCCTTCTCAGCCTCTGAGGATATGCCCTTTCTCTGAGGAGCCTTACTCCATTTTCATTAGATGCAGTACATACAGAGAAGGGGGCATTGAAATTAGACCTGAGGCTGAAACTTGGTTCTACTGCTTCATTAGCCACAAGACCGCGGTGACAATTTTTTTTTTAAATGTGTGAAACAGGACCAGCAGTATATGCTGGTAGTAAGAAAGATTATCTAAGATCATACATAAAAAGCACCTAAAACTGTGCTTGGTACACTCTCGGAATTCAAACTTGGGCACTCCTCACTCACCCCTGACTTTTGCCCCCTTTCAGTTTCCCTTGCAAAGTTGGGCACATTAACTCTTTAAAAAAAATGTTTAATGTTTATTTATTTTTGAGGGAGGGGGGAGAGAGAGAGAGAGAGAGAGTGAGATAGCATGAGTGGGGTAGGGGGGTGAGCAGAGAGAGACAGAGACACAGAATCCGAAGCAGGCTCTGGCCCCTGAGCTGTCAGCACGGAGCCCGAAGCGGGGCTCGAACTCATGAACTGTGAGATCGTGACCTGAGCCGAAATTGGATGCTTAACCAACTGGGCCAGCCAGGTGTCCTGAGGGCACATTAACTCTTAAGTGAGTTTATGAAATTGTACATCTATAGCAATGTCTGTCTCTTTAAATGTACTGCTTTTCTTTATGCAGCAATATGTTAAACAGTTCTTTATTCTGTGTCACCATTATCTTTAATTACTCCCATTATAACTACATTAATTTCTCCTAGTATGTTAAAAAGAAGTCCATTATTGGTTAAATACACTTTGTGGGATATCCTGTAAACCTGTAAATGTTTCTACAGACAAAAATGGTCCAGTGTTCAGACAGCCAGTTTAATAACAAATGTTAGAAAGAAAACTACTGCCTGTTTTTTAACTTTGTATTTTGAAATAATTTTAGACTGATAAGAATTACAAGAATAGTATAGGGGGTTCCCGTATACCCTTAACTCATCTTTCTCCTACTAATCTTAGTGCAATTACCAAAAGTACAGAATTAATATTAGTTCAATATTATTAATTAAACTATAGCCTTCATTTGGATTTCACCTTTTTTTTTTTTTCCTCTGTTGTCCTTTTTCCATTTCAAGATTTAATCTAGGATGCAACATTACATTCAGTTGGGCTCCCGGGTGCATTTGGTTGAGAGTCCGACTTCGGCTCAGGTCATGATCTCACGGTTTGTGAGTTCGAGCTGGGAGGCTGCTTCAGGTTCTGTGTTTTCCCTCTCTCTACCCCTCCCCCACTTGTACTCTCTCACTCAAAAATAAATGAAGTTAAAAAAAATTTTTTTAAAACATTACATTCAGCTCTGTCCTCTTGGTTTCTCTAATTTGTGACAGTTTCTGGGTCTCTCTTTGTCTTTCATGACCCTAACACTTTGGAAGAGGACTGGTCATTTATTGTGTAACATGCTTCTCAGTTTGGGTTTGTCTGATATTTTCTTTTGATTAGATTGAGATTGTGTGTATTGTGGAGGTGGTGTTCTCTTCTCAATGTATCATGTCAGGGATACATGATGTCGATAGAGCTTATTACAGGTGATGCTAACCTTGATCGCTTGGATAAGGTGGTGTTTCCCAGGGTTCTGCATTATAAAGTTACTATTGTTTCCTTTGTAATGAATAAATATTTGGGTGGAAATGCTTTTGAGACTGTGCATATATTTTCTTTCTCTTTTTGCCCACTCATTTTCTTTAAATTGAAGTATAGTTCACATACAGTGTTGTGTTAGTTTCAAGTGAACAACATAGTGATTGAACAGTTCTGTGCATCACTCCGTGCTCACTACCGTAAGTATAGTTATCATCTGTCCCTAAACGTTATTATAATGTTATTGAATATATGCACTGTGTTATACTTTTTATCTCTGTGACTTATTTATTTTGTAACTGGTAGTTTGTACCTCTTAATCCCTTCACCCATTTTGCCCATACCCCCATCCACCTCCTTTTTAGCAACCATAGTTTGGGTTTCTGTATTTGAGTCTGTTTTCTTTTTTTTTAATGTTCATTTATTTTTGAGAGAGAGAGAGAGAGAGAGCATAAACAGGGAAGGGGCAGAAAGAGAAGAGGGACGGAAGATCTGAAGCAGGGTCTGTGCTGACTGACAGCAGTGAACCTGTTACGGGGCTTGAACTCACAAAGTGAGATTATGACCTGAGCTAAAGTCAGATGCTCAACCAGCTGAGCCACTCATGTGCCCCTTGAGTCTGTTTTTGCTTGTTTGTTCATTTGTTTTTTGTTTTTTTTTTTAGATTGCACATGTAAGTGAAATCATGTAGTGTTTGTCTTTCTTGACATTTCACTTAGCATAATACTGTTTAGGTCCATTCATCTTGTTGCAGCTGGCGAGATTTCATTCTCTTTTATGGCTGAGTAATATTCCACTGTAAATACACACAGACACACAGACACACACACACACAGACGCACACTACACCTTCTTTATCTGTTTATCTATTGATGGACACATGTTGCTTCCATATCAGGGCTACTATAAATAATGCTGCTATAAACATAGAGGTGCCTCTATCTTTCTGAATTAGTGTTTGCATTGTGTTTGGGTAAACATCCATTAGTGGAATTACTGGGTTGTAGGACATTTTTATTTTTAATTTTTTGAGGACTCTCCATACTGTTTTTTCCCACAGTAGTTGCACCAATTTACATTCCTACCAATAGTGCAAAAGCGTTCCCTTTTCTCCACCTTGCCCACTCATTTTAGATCTGTGGATCTTACGTGCAGCCATGTTACAGTGGTGTTTTAATGGTAGTTTCTTATTTCTGACGTCACTCCTACATTTATGAATCGGAATTCTCCTGTAAGGATTTGTCTTCTCTCATTTATTTATATACTATCATTAATTTATATTGATATGGACTCATGGATATTTGTTTTATCCTTTGTGTTATAATCCAGTATTATTGCTATTTACTTTTTGCCCAAATTGTTCTAACTTTGGCCGTAGGGAGTTCTCATGTTGGCTTCTGTGGCCTTCGATGTGCTTCCATCTTTTTTTTTTAAGCACTTTGTTACTTTCTGACACTACAAAATGTTCCAGAGTCATTTTCAATTTTCTCTGCCTCAGCCTTGGAATCAAGTTCTCCAAGAAGGCCTGGTTCACTTTCATGAAGGTATGTGAATTGCTACTTGAAGTGTCACTGCTTCCACGCCTCTCAGCAGATAGAGTTTAAAAATATTTGTGCGTAAACAAGTGTGTGCAAACATACATTGCTACATGTTTCTGTATCTATGTGTATATGGCCTGGAGAGTCCATTTTTATAACCTCTGCTTGATCTCCAGCACTAGGTTCATTTTAACCTCCCTCTTTTGCTTATTTGTGACTTGTTTTTCCAACATAGAAACTAGCTCTCATAATCAAGAACCAATTGACCATATCTGTTTGTATCTATTTTTGGATTCTCTGTTCTGTTCTACTCATCTTTGTATCTGTCCATTCAGTAATACCACAGTCTTGATATATAGTAAGTCTTCCATCAGGTAGTGAGACTTCCAATGTAGTTTTTACTCCAGATTGTTTTTTCTGCTCTAGTTCCTTTGTCTTTCCCTATAAATATTAGAATTAGCTTGTCTGTATTTGCCAAACAAAAACCAAACTCTTGCCAGGATTTTTATTGTAATTGCATTGTCTATAAATCATTTTGGGTAGAGTTGATTTTCTTAACTGCAGTGAGTCTGCAATCCATGAACCTGCTATGTCTCTCCATTTATTTACATCTTTTTATTTCCTTCAAAGGTTTTGTAGCTTTCAACACAGAGATCCTGTACATCTTTTATTAGATTTATATTTAAGTATTTTTTGGGGGGGGAGGGGGTGGGTAGCTATTCAAAGTGATAACTATATTTTAAAATTTCTGTTTCCAATATGTTCAGTGCTACTGTACAGTAATGTGATTGACTTTTATGAGTTAACTTAGTATTCTCCAACCTTTCTTATTATAAGAACCTTGTGGATTCTTTATCTGTGTAGGTATTCATGTTCTCTGTAATTAGGAACAGTTTTATTTCTTTCTTTCCAATCTGTATGCTTTTTTTATTTCTTTTTCTTACCTTAATTGCAGTGGCTAGGACTTCCAATATTATGGTGAATAAAAGTAGGGAGAATGGATATCCTCACCTTATTATACTCAATGGATTTTAGGGAGAAAACATGCATCTTTTCACCATGGTGTATGATGTTAGCTCTGGATTTTCTTTATAGATGTCCTTTATCAGGTTAGAAAGATTGTCTTCTCTTCCTAGTTTGCTGAAAGTTTTTGTCATGAATGAGTGCTCAATTTTGTGAAATGCTTTTTCTATATCAATTAAAATAATCATGTGTGGGTTGTGTTTTTTTTGTACTCTATTGATGTGCTGAATTATATTAGTTGACTTCAAATATTTTTAAAAATTATTTTTAAGTTTATTTATTTATTTTGAGAGAGAGAGGCAAAGAGACAGCAAGCCAGGGAGGGGCAGAGAGAAAGGGAGAGAGAGAATCCCAAGCAGGCTCCACACCAACAGATTGGAGCCCGATGGGAAGTTTGAACTCACATACCATGAGATTATGACCTGAGCCAAAACCAGGAGTTGGATCCTTAACTGATTAAGCTGCCCAGGTGCTCTGTTGTTCATTTCAAATATTAATCTAGGCATGAATTCCTAGCATAAACTCCAATTGGAAGTAGTGTATTTTTATTAATGTTAATATTCTTGAGGATTTTAAATTCTAGGTTGATGAAGGATATGGTGTAATTCTCTTTTCCTGTACTCTCTCTGTCTTGTTCTGGTATCATGGTAATTCTGGCCCCATAGAATGAGTTGGGAAGTATCCTTCTACTCTGTTTTTCTCAAAGAGATTATAGAATTGCAGTTATTTCTTTAAATGTTTGGTAGAATTTTTCAATGAAACTTCCAGGCTTTGGGATTTATTTTCTGGAAAGATTTGTCTAACTACAGGTTTAACTTATTTAATAGAAGACTAATCAGGTTATCTGTTTCCCTTCAGTAGTCGGTAATTTTTGAGAAATAGTCCATTTCATCTAAATTATTGTATTTACATCTGTAGAATTGTTGTTAAGTGTTACTTTTTTCTTTTCATGCCTGCAGGGTCTTATTGATATGTCCTTGTTTTCTGCTACTGATAATTTTTGTCTCTCTTTTTTCTAGTCAGTCTGTCTAGAATTTATCAATTTTATTGATCTTTATCAAAGAACTAGGTTTAGGTTTGATTGATTTTTATTTTCTTCCCCTCTATTTTTCTGTTTTTAATTCCACTGATTTCTGCTCTCATTTCCTCTTTTTAACATTTTAAAAATTTCTGTTCTTCTTTCCTTCCTTCTGATTGCTTTGAGTTGATCTCACTCTGCTTTTTAATTATCCTTTTAATCACTGCTGTAGTAGCAGCTCACACACAATGAGAATTTCATTGTTATAATTTTTTTTGCTCACTTAACCACCAGACATATTTTACAGAAATTAAGAGGAAAAAAATAGTTATTATCATTACCTGATTTTTACCATTTTTGTTGCTCTCCTTCGTTCCTGATGTTCCAGGTTTCCTTCTGGTACCATTTCCCTTCTGTTTGAAGAACTTTCTTTACCTTTTTTGTTTGTTTGTTTAGACTAAATCTGCTGGCAACAAATTTTCTCTCTGTGAATGTCTTTATTTCATCTTCATTTGTCAAGAGTATTTCACTGGATGTAGAATTCATTGGATGACGGTTGTTTCAGGACTTGAAAAATATAGCTCTCTTTCTGGTCTCTGTGATTTCTGATGAAAAGTCAGTAACGGTTTCAGCCATTGTATTTTAGGTAGCGTGTCATTATAATTGATCTGCGTACAGGATTTCTCTTTCTGTCTTATGTGTTTGGCAGTTTGTGTGTGTCAGGGCATGGATTCCTTTGAGCTTATTCTGTAGTATTTGCTGAGACTTTGGAATCCATAAATTTATATCTACAAGCTTTTAAAGATTTCTAGCCATTTTTCAGACATTTATTTTCAGCAGCATACTCTTTCTCTTCTTCTGAGACTGATGACACCAATTATTAGACATTTTAGTATTGAGAATGTGGTCTTTCTTTTTTAGTCTTTTTTCCTCTTTTCCGTTGAATAGATTCTATTGATTTATCTACAAATTTACATGATTTTTTTTTCTCTGTCAGCTCCATTCTGCCATTGAGTCTACCAGTTAATATTTGATTTTAGTTTGTTTTTCAATTCCAAGGTTTCTATTTGCTGCATCTTTATATTTTTTTAGGGGGAAGGGCAGAGACTTTTTACCTGTTTATTTAATGAGTATTCACTGTTACTTCTTAAACCATAGTTTTAACAACTGCTTTAAAAGTCTTTGTCTCATAATTCCAGTATTTGAATCGGTGTCTGTCTTCTCCCTTGGAAGTTGAAATTTTCCTGGTTGTTTGTATGCCAAGTAATTTTGGTTTTAATCTGGATTTGCTAAGTGTTCTGTTCTGAAACGCAGGGTCTTGTTTAAATTTTAAGCAGAAAATGGAATTTTGTTTTGCTCTGTGTTAGCAGACATTCAACATGTTAGGTTCAGGTTACAGGTTTCAGCGTGCTTTTGTGGCTGTGGTTCCAGTGTCAGTTCAGTTTTCACAGCCTTTGCTGTGATAATTGGACCTGACCTCTTATGCCCCACCCCTTAGCCAGTTCATTTCTCAAGGCATTGGTAGTTTGTTGAAATTCAGATCATGCGCCGCTGTGAGGTGAGCCCATGAGTTCTTTATGACTTTATGGAATTGCTCTCTTGAGCCTCCTTCCCTCTGTGACCCCACTGCCATGTTCTGGCTCCTGGGGACACTCTTCCCAGTCTCCTCGCCCAAAAAGTCCAAACGCTAGTTTTTCCTGTCTGCCCTGCACTTCTCGGGATCGCACCTGTGCCCAGTTGCCCACGTTGCAAGGGGACAGAGAAACAAAACAGCAACAACGATTTGCCCATCCACTTGGGAGCCACCACTTCTCTGGTCAGAGAAGATTCCGCTTCTCAGAGTTTCAGGGACCTGCCCAGCTCCTGCCATCACTGCCACTGCCATTGGGCTGCTTTTGAAGCCTCTGGTGTTCTGCTATGTCAGATGCTTGTCCCCTTCCCCAGTCTGCCTGTTGATCACTTATTTTTTCAAAGTCCTCAGAATCCTGTTCTGTGTATTCTGTCCAGGGTTTGTAATTGGATTCAGCAGAAAGACAGAGTGGCATTTCTTACTCTGTCTCATCTGGAATCCAGGAAGGCTGTGGCTCTCCAGAGAGTCCCAGTAAGGCTGAGGCCCCCTTGCTTGTTCAACCCGTGTGTCTGTGTGTGTGTGTGTGTGTGTGTGTGTGTGTGTGTGTGTGTGTGGAGAGAGTGAGAAACAGGAGTTTCTGAATCGACATTCCTATGAAAAGCAAATTTTGCAGTTACAGTACACTGCCTCCACTACTTCCTGGGTCAGCTCCTTACATCCCTTCACTGTATTTACATACACCATTCATTTGTCATATAGTCAGATTCATTTGTTAAGGCAACATTTTAAAGGTTGGATTTCACATTATTAAGACCCCCTGAAATAACCAGTACACTCTAACATGACTGACTTGGGCCTGTTTCCTAGTGTAAAGGCATGCAAAGTTGTGCCTCAGTGTTCATGGTTTCTTCCTCTTGATTTTTACCTCACTCAGCAGCAACTGTTGTCCATTCTGATGATGATACTGTACTACTGGCATGTAAACAGTATTCTAGGACTCGATTGGTGACCACGCTGTGACATGTGACCTATAATGTTTTTGCCAACAAAAGAGCACTAGGCATTTTAGAATTTCCTATGATATCCACTGTGTACTGTGACATGGTGTTTGAAATGAAATTCTTGTTTTATCATGTTCCTCCGTGTGATGTTACTGGATTGTCCATGGAAAACCATGCTTTTGGGTCTTTTTTTTAATATTTTAAGCAATCCTGGTATGCAGAAAGTGGCCAAGTATGTATCTGGTTGGTTGGTTTGTTTTTTTCTTGTTTTCTTCAATGCATACTCTAGGCCAACAGCAATAAAAATTAAAGAATGTCATTCTTTGCTCTCACCAAAAAAGGGTGAACTGGAAAGGCTGTTCATTTAGAATTAAAATTGATCTCTGTTTGGGTCCGTGCTTTCCATTAAAGATGTAACGTGTCCTTTATCAGCACAGATTAAAATGTTATCAAGAACCCAGGCTGGAAACACAGCTGGTGAGCTGAAGCACTCTCTGGCTTCTCTCAACTCCTATCTTTACTGCTTGAATTCACTTTTAGAATTTGACAGTACTGTGTTGCCAGCTTCCACGTACCATGGCAGCACCAGAGTTGAGAATGGCATGCAGCCTCTCCTTTTGAGGCAACTGTCGCTTCCTTTGATGAAAGGGTTTGTTTTGTTAAGAAGAAAGGTTTAGGCTTGGTCATTGAGTGCTGATAACAGTGATTCTGGGGAGGTGAACATTATTATCCAGAATGCTGAAGTTTTTATTTATATGATGGTTCTCATGATAGAAATAATCCTGAGTGATAGATCATTGGTGTCTAAATCACTGAGTGACTTAGAGTATCACTGGGGAGATCCAAGAGGAATAAATTTCTCATAGCTAGTGTAGAATGATAGGTTGTTTTAGTTACCTTCATTGTTACTGATGTACATAAAGCTTAATGGTGAATACAAATTTGAACTGGGGCGTTTCCCTTTATTCTTTAATGGAGATCATTAATGGCAATATGGGCACTAAATTCGAGATCTCCAAACGTGACCTTGTTCTGTTTTTCCCCAATAATCAAAGGAAGTTATCATTGCAGTCTTCGTTTTGTTGAGAGTTATTTTTTTTCAGGGGAGGGGGCGGTGCACAAAGAGATAGTTCATTGTATAAATGGTTTTGAAAATGTAAATTTTTGCCAGGCTTTGGAAATGATAAAAACAAATTCAACCTACTTAATCAGAAAAGAATACAAGAGTCCCATGGGATCCAAGGCACGAATACAGGGAAGGGCTGAATTGGAAAAATGGGAAATTGTCTGATTGGTTCATCTTGAGTGATATATCCACCCTTGAGCCAATCAGCTGTATCTGGGAAGTTGGGCATGGAGTCCAAATGTCACATCTGGGGTTCTTCTTCTGTGGAGAAAGACTGACATTTAAAGGTGAGGGGTTACTCCAGGCAACCCCCCAAAGCGATCTATTATAAAACCGTGTTTAAATTTGCTGGCTTATTATAATTAAAACCTCTAATGGTGTGTGACCTTTAGGAATGTTACAAAATTAATCAAATTGCAACTATAATAAGTTTTTCAACCATTTTCATTGGCAAGCTGACTTACTGTTCTAACAATTTTCCTCCTGGTGACTGCTCTGTACCTCAGAGATCACTGCATTTCTAATGGTATTATATTTTTTAAAGGGATGATTTCCCTTTCCTCTTACATAATCCATCACCATTTTTAGAACTTTGTAATATACTTTCCCTCCATATATAGTCATAATCTTTCATGTAATTTTTAAAAAATTGTATTGGACTCCTTTCCTTCCCTTTCCTCATGCTGTTGTATGTTGAAATTTCTTTTAAGAGCTAAGAAATTTAACTTTCAAATTTAGAAAATATAGCTTTAATGTATCAGTAAATGATGTGGCATTTTTGAAAGGTCACATTTTTTATGGTTGGAAAGAAAATCGGAAATATTTGTGAGTCATTTTAGTTGTCTAAGTGAGTTTAATGCCAGTTTTTCTGTAAGGTTAGATGCCTAATTTAAATGCAGAGTATCACTTATTTCCATATGCCTGACTTTAATTTTTGTGACATGACAGAATATAATAATACTACAGCCCTTTGGAGTAGAAATTTCCATGAGTGGTTATGGGTGGAAAGCATGCTGCTTCTATCAACTTTTCTGTTTGTTCTTCTGATGGTATTGGTGTTACACCCAGACCACAGCTACCTTCCATATCACCTTACATATCACCAATCGAGGACTGAGCTCTCAATTTCCATGTCCAACTCTGGAAGGTGGACACGACTGGTTCTCTCTCCAGCTCTATCATTTACGAACAAGGCGACCCTGGGCTAATTATTTCACTCATTTGAACTGTAGTCTTTCTCATCTGTATATTCAGAGAGAAAAGAGCTGATAGAGCTATTGGTCTTTAGAAACGATACTTAATATAGTTCCTGGAAAATAATTGTTGCTCACGACATGGTGATCAGTACTAATTTTTAGTAAATGTGCTGTATCTTCACCAGTGAAAAACGCCTATCCCACCTTATTTGATATCTACTTTGTTGCTTTGCAGAGGCAATTGTGTATGGCTCCCCAAAACTTGTAGCTCCCAGGAACTCTCGTGAGAAGTTGGGGCAGTGAGAGTAACAGACTTAGAAGTGAACTGATTAAGTGGCAAGATCAATAGCTATTTAGGTAGTAGTGAATTGAGTTGATTAAACTGTAAAAGCTCTAAGTAGAATTAAAAGATAAATTACTTATAATAAAGAAAATAGTAACACATTTAGACTCAGACTCTCATCCATGACGTAGGAAAAGAAAGCTGAGAGAACAGCCTTGCATACAATAAAGTGAAGTAGAATTTGAAGTGAGAATTGCAGTCATGTGTGTGTTCTACCTTAGATCCTGGGACTCCCAGTTTAATATTGATAAAAGAATGGAAGTTTTTTTTTTTTTCCAAGTTTTAAGAAGAGTAAAATAATCCTGCTTTGCCCCTTGTTGGCCAACCCATTAGTAGAACATTTTTTTCTCTTTTGGACTTTAGCATTAAAGAAAAGAAACTGGAAAGGATCCGGAGAAGAGCAACGGAAGGAACCAAAGGATTATTAAGAAATAAGGTCCATGAGGAAAGGGTAAAGGAGTTGTGAATCTTTCACTTGAAGAGAAGTTCAAGAGACCACTTAATAACTGTCTTCGAATACGTGAAGGGTTGTCCTGAGGAAGGTGCTGAGCAGTTGTTTCCCTTCTAACTGCGAACTGAAAGGAAATGGTTCACAGAGACTTAGGTCTGATAAAAAGAAGCACTTCTTGCAAAGGAGAGTGAGGCATGAAATCTGTGGTCAGACCTCCTCTTCTACACGTCTTTGACTGGACTCAACAGCTCTGGGGTCCTTGGCTTACTTACAAAGTAGGCTACATGCTTTCACTGACCATCTCTTTGAGTTAAAAATCTCAGTTCTAAAAGTAGCACTTTACATGGTACTCTCTTGTATTTCTTGGTTCTTTAATGGGTGGATGTTAGTCTCTTTTGCTTCCCCAACACCCTTCTTTCGTCTCCAAATATAAGGTAGTACAGAACACAAAACAAACTCTTACAGCCACTGAGAGACTGTTAGCCCTGAACAATTAGCACACTACTCAGGCACATTTTTTTCCCCCACAGTGTTTAATCAGAACCATCATCGCATGGAATCATCATCCCTTCAAACAGAAGAAAATTCCATTAAAAATAGAAATTCTTTTCTTGGGGAAGTTTTCACAGTTGTTAATGGAAAAAGTCTCCAAATAAAATTTATAGTGTAGTAAATTGGTATAGTAACTATGTTTCCTATCACTATATATGGGAAAGGTTCTTTTTTTAAGAAAGGGTAGGAGATACTGAGTTGATAGGAGTTCGAAAGCAAAATATATAGAAACTCCTCGGCACATTTGTAGTGGAATGTATAAGTGAGTAGTAACTAATTAACGTATGGCAATACGGTAGGGTAAAAGTAGTGGAGTGGAGGAGCCGAATGATCATTTGGTTGACACTTTATACTCAATCACAAACACCAAATTGGGACTGGTACAGAATTTTAAGTGCCTTTTTCTTGGGCCTTACTGTTGTGATCTTTCTTTAGAACAGTTCTGATATACCCTTTGGAAGGCTGGCCTGTGTGGACGTTGTCTGTGCCAAATTACAGCACAGAACAAGGGACTGTTCTGTTTCATTTACTGAGAATAGTGCTTAATAAGTACTATTTGACAACATGCTGAATTAAGGGAATGTTATAAGGATGTTTCAAAAAGGAAAGTGGGTAAAACATCTGATGTTTACAAGTTCTATTTATATGTAACTTGATAGCAGCATAAAGGCATGCTTAAAACTTTATTTTTAAAATTTTATTGATATGTATGAATATGTATGCTGAGAGAAAATAATGTTATCCGGTTTCAAATACATATGATATTTTGATATCGTGGATGCTATTTCAGAATCCAGTTTTTTGCCTTGTTGGTTAGAAATTTATCAGGTCTTGGTAATTTGGTTTATATTAACCAAGTTCATGCAATGCTGATTTGTAACATGGGACACATTAACAGTTATTTACTTTTCTCAACTTTGATCTTATCCCGGTATCTTATCTTAGTTTATAATCTTAAGTAACTATGTTTTTTCCCCCTAAAAATGGAATCTAAGTGGAAATTATACTGTGTTTAGAAGTTTACATATCTACGCATAGGCGAATATAATAAAGGTTAGTGAGATTTAATGCCCAAAGGGAAAAATAACTGGCAAAAATTTTTATAGTGTTTCTATTTCAAAGTCACAAGCTAAGTATTTATCTCAAGTTTAATTAATCATAGATTTTAGCATTTGAAATCTATGAATTTAGCAGATGAATGTTCCACAGGACACTGAAACATAATTCTGCTTAATAATAGACATATGTAATCTACAGTCAGGTACAACCTATGAAATAATTAACATGTGTTGAAATGTATAATTTATGAATTTTTTTTTCTAGTTAGACCTCTCACTTAAATATGCTTTAAAGAAAAGATAGGGTTTCAATGATTTCCTAATGCCCCTTGTATTGATACCCTGAAGATTCTAGTCTTCACTGACATCGAAATTGTGTGAGACCTTTAGTCTGTCTGAATATATGGGTAAGTAGCAATCTGTGTTATACAGTTTTGACTACTTATATACTTGTAGCTTTATTTTAAAGAGATACTTATATTTTTNTTGAATATATGGGTAAGTAGCAATCTGTGTTATACAGTTTTGTTTTTTTTTTTTTAAATATTTTTTATTCTTTATTTTGTTTTTTTGTTTTTTGTTTTTTTNAAAGAGATACTTATATTTTTTCACTGGCAATAGAGCCTAGGGGAAAATCTGACTTTTTGCATATGCAAGTAATATCTACCTTTCCTTTCTTACTTAGGAGCTAGTGCAGTTCTAATGAGCAGAGCAAGTGCCATAGTAAAAAAAAAAGAGAGAGAAGGATATAATGTATAAGGATAAACATAATTAACTAATGATGAGTTTTCAGTGCTAAAAAATAAATGTAGTGTAAACTAATACCTAACCTTTCATTTTATAAATATATAGCAATTGTGTGGCATTTATGATTCATGGAATGCACTCATCAATGTTCTAATTTAATAGCCACAGCAGTTTATGAAAGAGGCACCATTGTTCGCATTTGATGAAAACTACCTTCAAGATTAATGTCAGTTAACTAGGATCACACAACTAGTGCTGTGCCAGGATTCAAACTCTGCATTCAGGCCTCAAAACCAGCTGTCTGTCTTTCTGTTGTTGCCCAGAATTCGTCTAAGCAGTGATCGCTTTAAAATTATGCTGAGATACACGATTGAGCTGAACTGCGTGTGTGCTTGTGTGAAATCCGAGCATCACATTTGTAGAATAGGTGACACAGTTTTCCTTGACATCTGTCAAGGCTAGAGTGGTTTAAGACTAAAGCAGGAATTGTGCTTCTCTTCTTATGTGGACTCCTGACTGGGGACCCTGTGTATGTTTGTTCCCTCAATTAGAAAGTGAAGGCAATTGGCCATTAGGCTCTCCAGACTCCTTTTAGTTCTAAAATTCTTTGATTCCAATTTTAATTATTATCCTCCCCCTCAAAATTGTTGTTTTAAAAAAGTGATTTGCCTCACATGATTAGTCCATATTTTTGCATTAAGTTTCTCCTAACCGTCTGTGCCAGAATTGGTAAGCTTTGAGATCTGGATAGTGTAGCAACAGAATCTCTTTGTGGTGACTCTGAGAAAACCTTTCGTATACCAAATTCTATTCTTTAAGACATAGTGTCACATGGTGAGACACTCATCCTGAATTTGAAGAGTGGAAAATGACAGCAGAATGCCAGTTACAGAGGGGTTCATTCAGCAAATGTAAATTGAGCATCAGTATTAAGTACTTGGGCTGCCAAGACCTTGAGTTCCCAGCTTAGCATGGAAGGCAGACACACAAATATTGAAATGTCTCTAAGCAGAAGGACCCTGGGAAAGATGTGTACAGAGTGCCAAGAGAGTAACAGAAGCAGTTGCATCTGGGGAATGGAAAGTAGAAGAGATGCACCAGCAAAGACTTCACTAAGAAAGGGGTTTTACCAGAAAGGATCATAGACCATTTTACGTACAAGGAGACATATACCAAGGAGAGGAAAGAAACCCTAAGGAGATTGCTGCAGAGAATCCCTGGTAGTTCTGTTCGTGTTGCATGTTAGAGGAGAATGCCATGCTGAAGTAATCTGTATCTAGCCTGGGAAAGTCTCATGTGGACTCGAGACTATCCTAGGCATTAAGGAGATGTGTTAAGAAAGTGAGGAAGAGCAGCTCCCTTGCGAAGAGGCAGAAGAGGCAGTATAGACTCTGAAATTTCTAGTTCGAACACAGTGGAGAAAGGGCGTTCTAGGCAACAAGACAAGAGTGAGGACAAAACCATGGAGACCCAAGATAGATAGTAAATGGGATTATGCTGTTCTTCATCTGTAGGCCCTTCTTTGGCTCTCAGACTTTCCTAGTGTAATTGCTGTGGAAGTCCAGCGGGGTTTCATACTGTATTCCATGGAGTTTGGGTTTTTTTCTCTGAGCAGTGAAGAGCCACTAAGGTTTCCAAGCAGAGTAATGATGACAGCAGATTTGCTTCTGGAAGACTCTAATGGCAGCAAATGGAAGAAGCTAGATTATAGGGCCCGGAATCTTGACAGAGACCCTCACAATATTCCTACTGAGAACTGTGGAAACCTATATTAAGCCCAGAGCAGAAGGGATGTAGCTAAGGGGATGGAGCTGGAGAAGACTGAGTTCCAATAACAACGGTATTAGATGAGATTTATCAAGGGTACCAGATGTCTGGTATAAATTCTTTATAGTTAGTAATTCATTGAATCCTCACAACAGCCCTGTGAAGTGGGCACAATTATTAGTCTCTATATTTTATAAAAGAGAGAACTGAAGCACAGAGACATTAAATAACCTGGTGAGTTATACAGCCAGCGAGGGCAGTTTGGGAATGTGAACTAAGGCAATCTATGTCGAGTCCACACTTTGTAATTACCATATTGTTTTGCGTCTGAATCAGCAAGCATCTATAAAATGTGGTGATGACTGCTAGGTTGACCAGGATGATGGAGATACCACTCACTGAGATAGAAGGAGCAGAGGCTTTTGGTGGAGTTATAATAATTTTGGGATAATACCAAGTTTCCAGGTTCTTGTGGGGCATTCAGCTGGTGGCATCCAGAGGGCAACTGGACATACCACTGACTCTTGAACAACTTGAGGGTTAATGCCACCGATCCCCCACTGTGCAGTCAAAACATCTTGTATAACTTTTGACTCCTCAAAAACATAACTTTTAAGAGCCCACTGTTGAAGGGAAGCCTTAGCAATGTCATAAGTAGTTGACTAACACATATTTTGTGTGTTATATGTATTATTTACTGTATTTTTATAATAAAGTAACCTTAAGAAAATCACAAGCCACTGGGTGGCTCAGTTAAGCATTCGACTTTGACTCAGTTATGTTCAGTTAACTTTAAAAAGCCAAGTGAAATTGTTGGAAATTACTTAAAACTCTGTTCTTTCATATAGACTGACACGTTTTTGCTACATTCTTTTTTCAATGAAATTTATTTGATTGTGACATTCTATTTATCTCAAGTCTAAGTGAACTATATTCTTTCAGCCTACTTGAGATGTTAAAAATAAAGCTGAATTGCACTCTTCTTTGTCTCTTCCACTCACTTAGGACAAGGTAACAACTCTTTTCATATTCTGTTATCTCAAAGTGTAAGTTGTGATTGCTTTTAGCTATAAAATCTGTTTGGAGGTTAATGTTTAAACACAAAGTCTGCCCATAGCACTCTTGACTGAAATTCTGTGTCTGTTCTCTACTGGAGTAACTGGCTTCCTTCTTATATTACCTTCTGTGGGAGATAGGATTCTAAAATGGCCCCTTGATCTCCACCCCTTGGTGTTATACTAGTTTATGTCATGTTCTATGACAAAGGGCATTTACAGATATAATTAACGTCCCTAATCAGTTGACTTTAAGATAGGGAGATTATCCTTGGTGAACCCAAACTAATCAGACAAGCCCTTTAAAACTGAGAGTTTTCTCTGTCCGGTTACAGGAGTGAGGTCAGAGATACATGAAAGGGATTCAGTGTGAGACAAGTTCTCCATTGCTCAGGAAAGGAGGGGCTCACAGGCAAGGACCTCTGAGTACCCTTTAGGAATTGAGCTCAATCTCCAGTCAAAAGCAAATAAGAACGCAACTTCAGTTTTACAACTGAAACTGAATTCTGCCAACAGCATGAATGAGCTTGGATGAGGACTCTGGGCTCCAGGTGAGAACCTGGACAGCTAGCAGTTGATTGCAACTTAAGCAGAGAATGCAGCCATGCCATGCAAGATTTCTGTGCTATTTTTAAGCTGCTAAGTTTGTGGTAATTTGTTATATAGCAGTAGAAAACTAATACTTCTCCCTTGCTCCATTTCTTTCTACCGATGCTCATTAGTAGTCTTCAGAGTTGCAATATTAGCATCTCTCAAGCTTGCATTAGTATGTTTTCCATTAATAGCCAATATTACATTGAATTAAGGAGACTCCAATTTCTTTTCTCCTGTTCTCTTTTAAAACCCTGAGCCCAATCTTACTGATTCTATCTTACTGTAATTCTCGGTACAGATTTCATCCTCTGAGGGGGAAGTAGGGAAGACTTTAGTCTCTTCCTGTTTATACTGTTAGGTATCATGCTTAAAGTTTCTGTTCCTTTTCACTTTAATGACTTAATACTTGGTGATGTTTATTATACTGTAGATGTTTCTCATGTTATCCATTGGACTGGGTCTGTTCCCATTTCATGTGTAGAAAATAAGCAAAAGAGCAGTACGTGGCTATGCCATAGCAGAGGTGGGATTGGGACCTCGAACAGAAGGAGGTGTGTGGAACATGCCAGTGGGTGTTTGCGGTACACAGCAACAAGGGACAGTTGACTGGTCATGGATTTTGGAGTCCCACCAGTGAGGTCTGTAAGCATGCTAAGAAGAAAGTATCTCAATGTGACTGTCTCACTTTGGGGAAAATAACACATTATATGTGTGCGATAGTTCTATTTTAGTCTCCTTGCTTTAATACTCCTTTAGTATTTTAGAAATACTACCTAGTATTTCTCTTGTATCTAGAAAAAACCATATTGAAATGGAAGGACATATTCTTACATCTTATTAAGTCTTGAAATAACATTCTGCACCCTGGTCCACTGGATAATTTGTAAAAAAAAAAATTTTTTTAATTTCTTAGACCTGGATAGGAGAAGGAGATGGAGTAGCAAGCTTTTTTAATTCATTTTTAAATGTATTCACATTATTCATGTAAATTTCTTTAGTTAGGTTTACCCTTATCTGAGAAAAATCTAATATATTTACATATGCTTAAATGTATTCCAATTATCTGTCTATCTGGGTGAGCTTACAACACTTTGACTCATTTTGGTCACATTCACATAGTGACTCACTATCAGACATTGGTTGGGGATCCCCCCCTCCCACCTGTTGAGGTGGGCTATGCTATCCCTTACTTGTCAATGTCTGTGAAAACCTTTTTAAAATGCTGTTAAATTTAGCATAATTTAAACTTTGCAAATACAGACCTTTTTATCTATAACTGCCAACATAATTCTGGTCCACTAAAATAGATGTTTTATTTTTAAAAGGTATATGTACACATAATACACTGGAGAATCCTTGTAACTATATCTTGCCTCTGTTCAAGCCAGCTAAATATTTCCATGTCTCAGATTATGTATTTAGATGGCCCTGTATTCAATGTCAAGGTAGTTTTCTTTGTTACATTTTCTCTTGGAAAATTATATTAATAATTTATCTGTAAGCAATATAGTTGGTTAGGGGATGTAGGTAACCACAGTACCAATTTAATTGATGATGTCTTCAGGTCAGTATCTGTAAACTACTGGTGTTTAGGGTTTAGAGGATTTTTTTTTACGTTTTTTGAAAGAACAGATGGTTTTTCATTTTGTATTCCAGTTCTATTTTGAGAAGTTGCTCCTTGCTTATCAGACACACTTTGCATTTCTTTCAGAGCTACAGTATCTGTATAGACCTGTCTATCAACTTTGGTGATCAAATTTTTCTTACATCTTTGTTTACATCTAGTATTTTAGTAGAATGTTCTTTCATATTGAAGTTTTTTTTACTATATGTATCTTGAAGTGATAGACAAAATGTTGTCTAGCTTTTGCCTTCCAGGCAACTTATCTGGAAAAAGTAAGCACTCAGGTGTTATCTGTATTTTTCTTATTAACCCTCTTTTGTTTGTACAGGGAATATTAAAATTCACTGCTTTTGTGTATTTGTGCTAGAAACATGATGAGAATGTCCACATTGGCATATGTGTGAGTCTTTGTTTCTTTTTTTCAAAATCCTGTTTGGTTTTGTTTGAAGGCTGTGCAGGATTTTTGGAAATCATTTAATATGAGAAAATTCTAAAAATCTCCAAATATGTCATTTAACTATTTTCTTAAGAATGTATCTTCTGGGGTACCTGAGTGACTCAGTCAGTTAAGGGAATTTGACTATGGTTTCTGCTCTGGTCATGATCTCACAATTTGTGGGTTTGAGCCCTGTGTCAGGCTCCATGCTGTGAGTGCAGAAGTTCTCTCTCACTCCCCGTCTCTCTTCCCCCCACCCCCCGCTNTCATTTTTAAATTTGATTCTTTAATATTGTATGTTTTATTTTTCACATAATAAAATTCAAGGGGATCTAAATCAAATTTGAAACTAAAAATGACAATGAAAATCCCATTAAGTTGACCTATGTCTCAGTTTATCCCCTGAAATAAAATTGTTAGCTTTAACATGATATTTGCATGTGGTGAATATCATCCCTTTATTTTATTGAAGTAGAAGTGAAGCATAAAGTACAAATTATTGCACATCAAAGAGTATTTCTCATCGGACAAAGAAACTGTATTGTGTACCTGAATCAGGCTAATAAGGGAGAGGACACTTAATGAAGAAGAAAATAAAACCTAAGTCCTATTTTTCTTGAACCTTTTACCTACAGGGTAAAAGTACAGGGTACTATCCTGAGTTCTTTATATTTATTTCCCTTCAATCACTTTAACTTAGTATTATTACTATCCTTGTAAATGTGAGACTACCGTTGCTCAAAAAAATTAGGTAATTTGTTCATGGTCATACAGTTCATGAGTATTAGAACCACAGTTACCTAAATCTGGTTCCAAACTTGAGACTATTTTTGAGATTTCACACTGCCTCCCACTTAACATATGGAGTCATTATGTATTCATTTAAATAAATGGAAACAGAGAGCTGGGGGCAGCGAATGGGGAAAACCTAGAAACGTGCCTGGTGATTTGGCCTTTGCCCTCTCTCAGGTAGCTTGATGTCGGTCGGGAAGATCCCGAAACAATGCCTGACTTGCTTGTCTGGTTCTCTCAGTTGCTCTTGGTGTCTGAGTGCCTTTTTTGTGTGTGTGAACATCTCACACAATGTGATAAGTACATTCATCACACCAACCAAATGCATCATCTTATGTTCACTGTCCAACACTGGAGGACACACCGGATGTGTGACACTTACTCAGAGAGTAATGTCAGTTACCATCTTTGTGGATTGCTCAACAGTAATGGTCTCATGTCGGCTTTCTGATGTAAATCTGAGTCCCCTTCCTCACCTGCCAAAAACGTGATTCCGTGGTTTTTGCCAGGCACCATGCTAGATCTCATATATTTTAAACATTTGTAGAAATACTGATACTACAGTTGCTTACCTGTTTTTCCAAAAATCACTTGGTATAGAATTCTTATCTTTTAAATATTAGGTTCGTTTCCCCATTTCAGAGCATAACATTTCAGATTTGACCTAAGTAGGCATACTTCTGTTTCATACAGCAGGGATCTATTATTCCTGGTCAGTCTGTTGAAAAAGGAGTCCTTTGTCCAAGGGTTCATTTGAAAAAAGGTAATAATATATCCCTAATCTCTCTTTCTCATTTTAAACATCTTTCTCTTTTGTTTCATGCATTCCTTTTTTGCTTAGATTTCCCCGTGAAGTTCTTTGATATCATTACCACTTGGTTTAAATTAATCTCTAGTTCCTTTTCTTTTTGTTGGGATTTCACAGTAAACCATAAAGTATAAAATACAACAATTCTTTCACTTGCTTAGACCCCAAGATTACAGTCTTTGGGCCTTTGAATAGAATATTCATCTAAAGAAAGGATCTTAGGCAATGTAGATTTCTGGATGTTTGTATAGGGTAGGAAGAGAGCAATAAGTAATACTAAAAAAAATAATAATAATAATAGCCTTCTCTAAATACTCTGCTTTCCTCAAAGTGTTTCAATGTTAGATGAAATCTGAGTGCTTAATTTATACTTAGACATATTTGATGTCAGTGCTCACCTTTTCTACCCAAGACTGTTCATTCATAAAGCTCTTATTATAGACCTGGTCTATGCCCATCAGTCCTCTGGAATGCAAACATGATCTACTTGAGGAGACGAGAAGATTCCTAGGTGTTCCGTGCATAGCATTCAAGTGAAGATAGATGTTATGGGGATTTATTTATTTACTTATTCTTAAATAGTTTACTGTCAAGTTGGTTTCCATACAACACCCAATACTTATCCCAACAAGTGCCCTCCTCCATGCCCATCACCCCCCTTCCCCTCTCCCTCACTCCCATCAGCCCTCAGTTCTCAGCATTCAAGAGTCTCACATGGTTTGTCTCCCTCCCTCTCCCCAGCTATTTTTCCCCTTCTTCTCCCCCATGGTCCTCCGTTAAGTTCCTCTTAATGCCACCTATATGTGCAAACATATGGTATCTGTCCTTCTCTGCCTGCCTTATTTCGTTCAGCATAACACCCTCAAGGTCCATTCATGTTGCTACAAATGGCCAGATTTCTTTCTTTCTCATTGCCATGTAGTATTTTATTGTATAGATAATAAACCACATCTTTTTTATCTGTCAGTTGATGGACACTTAGTCTCTTTCCATGTTTTGGCTATTGTTGAGAGTGCTGCTATGAACATTGGGGTACATGTGCCCCTATGCATCAGCACTCCTGTATCCCTTGGGTAAATTTCTAGCAATGCTATTGCTGGGTCATAGGGGAGTTCTGTTAATTTTTTTGAGGAACCTCCACACTGTTTTCCAGAGAGGTGAACCAGTTTACGTTTCCACCAACAGTGTAGGAGGGTGTAGTTATTTTTTAAAAAACAGACTCTGGCCAGTTTTATTAAAGAAAAATTTTGCATGATTTACTTTTCACCAGTCAGTTCTGTCATGCTTCTAATGATATCAGAATCACTTGTATCAACGATAGCTAATGTGCATACTCTGTAGTATTTCCCACGTGCTGTGCCCTATTCAGTGTTATTGCCATTGAAGTAATGGAACTACACCAGTGTTGACCAGCATGGCGTAGTATTCTATTTTGGATTTCCTCAAGACTGGACAATTGTCGGTGAGAATGACCAGTTTCTCTTTGCCATGTTTGCTCATTTTCAAAGTTCAAAGTCCGTAGTATGCACCTTTCATAATGAGTTGGAGGCTAGACTTGATCGACTCTAGAAACCTTTTTGCCTTCTTTGTCGCCATGATACCATGTTCCTGCCTTAGGTTCTGGACAGCGTCAAGCAAGAGCAGCTGCCAAGATGGCCGGGAGCGAGAAAGGAAAGAATTGCTAGGGGGATTTAAATACTTCCTTAGCATTTGTTTCATCTTTCTAAACTTTTGACACTTTTAGTCAGTAAAGGAACTGGAAACCACTTTTAGATTAGTCAGCATGCTACGACAGCACATATTTGTTTGAACTTAATCAGAATGTTTTCCAAAAATAAAAATATTCTGGAGGTTTCAAAGGAAAGAAAACCTCCGTGATTCAGTTGGCATATTATTGTAGATTCTGCTTCAAAGAATTCAGTTGCTTTCTTTTACATTCTTATACGTTTTCAGAGAACAAGCAGCTACTAAGCATGAATACTAGAGTTTCTATGCTACAGGTTCATAGCCAAAGTGAGATGCAAGGGGAAGAGTTGAGAGTTAGTTATTGGATCTTTATTCTTATTAATGGTCAAATGGATACATAACTGGCAGGCTGTGGAGTGATTTCCTTTCTATGGTACACTCCATGTGATAATACTGAAGCACGTAATGTTGATATTAATTCTCCTATTGATAGTGAATTCTCTAGGAAAGTTGTTTCATCTGTATTCGTCATATGGTTTGTTTTTTTTTGGTCATTAATCTAAATACACATTATTTTTCTCTCTGCTTTGGGATACTCACCTTAGAGCTATGCTCCTGATTTGGTTTCATAAATAATTTAGAGCCACAGCTCATAATCTATGTTAATTTAGCCATCCAAATGTGAGTTAACTTATAACTCCTATCTGTAATTAGATAGAAATAAAGAGTTCTATTAAATGGGTGAAAATGTTTTTAATGATTTTTGAGTAATATTTATGAAGTAAACGAGTGGTAATATAGCATCTACAATCACAGAGTTAAGCTTGAAAGAAATTATCAGAAGCATAATAATGAGAAATGTTCTTCCTCTAAACTCTGTGGCATTATTTTGAAGTTAAAACAACAAAAAAGATACCAGACATTGTTCAGATTTTACAACCAGGAGCCAGGCTTAGACAGTACTCCCTTACATAGCCACCTTTAATACTATTGGTTTTTCTAAAAAATAAAAAATAAAAAATTCTGTTCTTTTTTGAAACTAGTTCATATAGTTTGAATAATGCAGGGACCACAATTCTTACTTTATCCTAATACTCCCGTATCAATTTAGGTTTGGGTTTGGCTGTAAATCACAGAGACCTAAAGACAAAAACCATAGGTTGGCATGTTGCCCAGGGTGGCAGGGACCCAGGTTTCTTTTCACTTGTTGCTGTGTCATGGATTCAGTTCTGGTCCTAAGTTCCCTTCAGAGTACCAAATGGTCGTACCATTCCAGTTCCAGTAATCACATCCACAGCCCATCTGTCAGGAAGAATAAAGGGAAGAGAAGGGCACGTCCTCTCCAAATGTACATCATGGTTGCCACTTCAGCATTCCACTGGAGGTTCTAGCCAGAGTCATGACACAGGAAAAAGAAAAAAACAAAGCATCCAAATTGGAAAGGAAGAAGTAAAACTTTCTTTGCAGATGACAGGAACTTGTATACAGACCCTAAGGAATCTACAATAAATAAATAAATAAACAAAATTATTAGAACTATTGAACAAGTTCAGTAAGATTTCAGGTTACAAAGGATTAATATACAGAAGTTATATACAGAAATTATATGTCATTGCTTGACACTAGCAATGAATACTCTGAAGATGAAATTTAAAAACAGTTCTATTTGTAATACCATAATAAAAAAGAATGAAATACTTAGGAATAAATTTAACAAAAGAAATGAAGACCTTGCACACTGAAAACTACAAAACCTCATTGAAATAAAGATCTAAGTAAATGCAAAGACATTCCATGTTCATGGATCAGAGGAGTTACTATATTAAAGATGACAGTCCTCCCCAAATTGATAGATAGAAGGTACAGTTACTATCAAGATATCCCATTGTGGTTTTTAGGGGCAAAAAATTGAGAAGCTGACCCATAAAGTTCATATGGAAATGCAAGGGACCCAGGAAAGCCACAAGAGTCTCGAAGAACAAAGCTGGAAGACTCACATTCCCAATTTTAAAACTTACTACAAAGCTACAGTAAGTACGGCATTCTGGTACTGGCATTATGATAGAAATATCTTTACATTTAAAATGAAATAAACCCTTATATTTAGAAATAAACCCTTACACTTATAATCAATTGATTTTTCTACAAGGAGGCAAGACATCAATGAAGAAAGTCCAGCTCGTGCTCAGACAACTGGATATGCACATTCAGAGGAATGAAGATGGACCCCTGCTCAAAACATGTACAAAAATTAACTCAAAATGGGACACAAACCTAAATGTAAGAACTAAAAACCATAAAATGTAGGCATAGGTTAGGCATGCCCATAGGTTAGGCAACAATTTTTCACATGAGACACCAAAAACACAAATGACAAAAAAATAAAATGACTTCAAAATTTTTTAAATGTTGTAGTTCAAAGGACACTAGCAAGAAAGTGAAAGGACAGTCCCTGTAATGAGAGAAAATGCTTGCAAATCATGTATCTGATAAGGAACTTGTATTGAGAATATACAGAAAACTTACAATTCAACAGTAAAGATAAATACACAAATTTAAAATTGTGCAAAGGATTTGAATAAGCATTTTTCCAAAAAAGAGAAGTGGCCAGTAAGCACATGAAAAGAGACTCGGGATCACTCATTTGGTAAATACATATCAAAAGTACAGTGAGACATACTTCACAACCACTCAGATGGCTATAATGAAAAGATGAGTAATAACATTAAGTGTTGGAGAGTATGTGGAGAAATTGGAATCCTCATTCTTTGCTGGTGGGAATGTAAAATGGTGCAACCAATTTGGAAAATAGTCTGGGAGTTCTCAAAAAGTTAAATATAGAGTTACCTTGTGACCCAGCAGTTCTACCACTAGGTATATTTCCAAGAGAAATGAAAACATATTCCACACAAAAACTTGTACACCCATGTCCATATCAGCAACATGCTCTAACTGCCAAAACTGTAAGCAGTCCAAATGTCCATCAGCTGAGGACTGGATAAATAAAACATGATATATCCATACAATCAAATATTATTTGGCCAAAAAGGAACGAAGTACTGATCTATGCTACAACATAGATGTCCCTTGAAAACATTAGGCTTAGAAGCTGGACACAAAAGGTCACATATTTTATAATTCCATTTATATGAAATGTCCAGAATCGGCAAATTTATAGATACAGAGAATAGATGAGTGGTTGCCTCAGGCTGGGGTGGGAGTACGGAATGACTGTTCATGGTTCTTTTAGGGTGATAGAAATATTCTGTAATCAGATTGTAGTGTTTGCACAACTCTGTGAATATACTGAAACCATTGAATTATAAATTTCAGCCTGGATTTTCTGGTATGTGAAAGATATTTTTAAAAAATACATCTTGGAAGTTGCACGTTTCCACTATATCCTATTGGCTATAACTTGGTTACATTGTTATACTTACTTGCTGTGCATGCAGGAACGCTATTCTATATTTCTGGGCAGCTATTATAAGAGGATTATTACCGGGGACAAGGAGTAAGTGAGATATTGGTGGATGTCTAGTAATCTCTGCCACTTTCTACTTAGAGTTGAATCATATCAGAAAAAAATGCAACAAGTTCTTGTCATTAAGTCAACAGTTATTCTTTTTTTTTTTTTTTTTTACGTCAACAGTTATTCTTGATGAAAAACTCTCTATTAGCCTGAAATAATAACCTGGTTTTTAAAATAGGCTTAAATACAAAGTGAAGTCTGAGAAAATAGAATTGCCCTTATTCTTTATGGCAAAATGTAAGACCACAAAAAAGAGGAAGATACCTTTAATTTCATCTGGTAGCTCAATGTGTCAATTTGTGGGAACTTAATAGTTAAATGACTGTGTCAAGTAACCAGTAGTGATGCTTTTATTGATACCAGCTGGGTGTATGACCCTGGTCTGGTAAGAAAACAAGAAAAGCTCTTGCCAGCCAAAAAACATCACAGTCTATAATTGGAGAAATACAATGTATATGCATAAAATGCTAAATAACACAGGATACTTTCTAATTACTACAAAATGTAAAAAACAAAAACAAAAAGCAGACAATAAATGCTCTGCAAGTTTAATAGCCTGAGAAAGCCCTGTGACAGGCGGTATCTGAGGATAATAATAGTAATCACACTTTTGGAGAGCTTACTATGTGGCTAATGCTTCATAGCACCTGATAAGTTTTATCTTTCCCCCTTCTCATAATAGGTGCAAGAACAGAGTCCCCCAGGGGGTGACGTCTCCCTAGGGCCTGTGCACTTAACTGCCTCCGTTGTGCTCTGAACCTGGGCTGCACAATAGGGTGCCTGAGGAAACTTGAGGACATGTGGGTTTCTGGACTTCACTGAGAGCTTCTGTGTCAGTGGTCTGGTGTGTGCCCTTGCCCTCCCGGCCACTGCAGTTTTTATAGGTCCCCAGAAGATTACAAGGGCTGTGTGGCCCAGGATCTGAACTAGTGTTTTCCTCAGGACTGCAGATTCCTCCCCTGACACACAGGGATGATCAGCCCCTGAAGGTAGGCAGGACTAGAAACAGCAGATATTCTCTCAATTTAGAAGTGGTTAGAACTGGACAGCAGCTAAGCTTGAGTAATGCTATTGTCTACTGTTCCCACTCCCATCCATCCACGAGGCTTTTCTCTGTTCCACAAGATGCATGTTAGTGGTCATAAGATGCCATCGCCAGGAAAAGGACTGTCCTGTTGAAGTGGATGAATGTAGAGATGCAGGTGTGTGCCCATCATCAGAGGATCAATCTGTTGCTCAGTATTTGGAGTAGGGGAAGGTTATAGGTGACTAAACTTATTCATTGTGCCTGCCCAGGGGCACAACACTCATTTTCCTTTGTATTCTTGGTGTCTGTGCCATCTTTATTTTTGTGTACTCTTTTCTCTGAGTTTTGAGAAGCTCTCATCAAGTGACTTCACATACCTTTGTTTGATTGATACCGATGCCTGATCCTTCCTGCCCTGTCCTTCTGTTTCTTATAAATACTTCAGCCATTAAGCTAAAAACAGTTTCTTTTCTTCCTAGAGCTCTCTTTTCCGTGGACTTCAAAATTATTACCTGTGCTTTATTACTAAAGCACATAAAATAACCACATCCTCCCTAACCCCTTTATAGTTTCTGTCTTATCATTAGTTATTAATTAATTCTTTTAGGATCTTCCTCCCCTTCTATTACTTCCTTTTTGGAACACTTTAAATGCTTTTTCATTGCAGACAACATTTTAATTTCATGGTTTCATGATTGTTCTTTAAGTGTCTTAGAGCAATTTGCTGTGACATCATCTCTTCTTCCTCCTTTACCTCCCCAACCCCCATATCCCTTCTTTACTTACCATGTCATTTGGATTGTAGTTCTTTGGGACAAAGAAATATTGAAAAAAAGTTTTTAAATGTTTATTTAGTTTTGAGAGAGAGAGAGTACAAGCAGGGGAGGGGCAGAAAGAGAGCGCCACAGAATCCAAAGCAGGCTCCAGGCTCTGAGCTGTCAGCACAGAGCCCAAAGTGGGGCTTGAACTCATGAACTGCGAGGTCCTGAGTTGAGCCAAATTCGGATGCTTAACCAACTGAGGCACCCATCCTCCCCTGGGACAAAGAAATATTATCGTAGTGCCATGTTCTCTTCTCACAGTAAATATTGCTTGTTCGGAAAAAACACCTAAGACTTCATATACTGACAGTATTTGAGGATGCTAAGGAAGCCACATTAAATGATACCCCTCAGTTTAGGGGATAATATGTAACTAAAAGAATAAAGAAAGGAATTTTTAGTCTGTCTAAGCTACCTTGGCAAATTCAAGTTTCTATTTACAAAGAGGATTTAGGAGTAGCCTCTGAAACAAAACTTTTGTGATCACTATAATCAGGAGTCTGCGGGTGTTGAACTACGTTTTAGTTAACGTAGACTAACTACTGAAACAGAAAAGGAAAACAACAACACATCTCTGCCATAGTGTCCCAGTCAGAGTATGTTTCTCCCATCCCAGCTCAGCGTGTGGTGAGGGCATTGGCCGGTGGTTGGTTCCGTGGTGGAGTGATTCAGGAGCCCAGACCGCTGGCAGCTGTGCTGTCTTCAGCTTGGTCCAGGGTCTTCCTGGTGATCAGTATTTAGCCCTTGCCCAAGAATAGAGCATAGAGGATGGTTTGTGGACATTTTTCATGGGTAAAGACAGAAAGTGGAAAATGCCATTTTTTCTCACGCAGTAACATTGCACCCCTTAACTGCAAGAGGAGTCAGAAGAAGAGGGAACGTGGGGCGTCTGGGTGGCTTAGTCGGTTAAGCGTCCGACTTTCGCTTAGGTCATGATCTCGTGGTTCGTGGGTTCGGGCCCCGCGTCGGGCTCTGTGCTAACTGCCAGCTCAGAGCCTGGAGCCTGTTTCGGAGTCTGTGACTCCCTCTCTCTCTGACCCTCCCCTGCTCACGCTGTCTCTCTCTCTCTCCTAGAAATAAATAAAACATTAAAAAAAAAAAGAAGAAGAAGAAGAGGAAACCTGTTTGGTACTCAGCTCCTGCTGTTGAAGGTTTCTTTTTAAATGGAGTGGGGAAGGGGGGAATTGAAGGAAGGTGGTCAGAAGGTACCGACTTCCAGTCATAAGAAAAATAAATAGTAGAGATGTTGTGTACAATGTGATGACTGTAGCTGGCACTGCTGTGTGAGGTACAGGGGAGTCGTTAACACAGGGAGAAATATTTTTTCTTTTTATTCTATGGGTGTTAATAGTCATTTCACAATTTATGTAAATCAAAACATCAGTCTGTACACCTTAAACTTACATAATGATATATGTCAATTTTTCAATAAAACTAAAAAAAGAGTTTAAGTTGTAAGAGAAATGCAGTGGTTTGAGTGTATGACGGACTCCGTTAGTGGTCCTGACTACATGAAAAGGATAAGATCAAGTAAACACATAATTAAAATTAAACAACACTGTTTATTAACAATGAGGAGGTAAAGTGCAGTGTTGTCTCTTGACCAGCTTTTCTTTTAACATTAGTATAATAAAACCTTGCACCACTGTTAAATTAGGTTTGTAGTAGTAAATAGTAACAGATTAAAAAAAAAGCCATTAATTTACCCATTGTTTATAGATGAAGCTACAACTTAAGGAACAGTTTATATCATTACAGATAAAAACAATGCCAAGTTCAGTAAATCTGATTCTCATTACACGTGTATTAACAAATCAGATTATTTCAATGGGGCCTCGTTAATCAGTGAACAAATGCATGAGTATCCACCACAGACACGATTTTCCTCATGTGCTGAGAAGAGACCAAGCTAAATGGAAATAAAGGCATAGTTTAAAAAGATAATCAGCAATATTAGATTATATGTTTGCTATGCAAATTGTAAAGTTGGGTATTCTGGGAGTTGAAAGGATTAAAAGTGCATGCCTTCTGTGGAGATACAGCCCCAAATTGTTGACCAAATGTGTCACTCTGGTATGAGATGCCAACACTAAGAAAAAGAGAGACAACTGTGGAAAATTAAAAAACAAAACAAAACACTTTAATATACTAGCTGCCAAAATCACAACACAACTTAGAGAATTGTGTAAAATCACACATTTGTTCTTTGTGACCTGAGAATAGCAAACCACCAAACCAACGTAGGTACATGTCTGTGTTGTTCTCTGGATTCAGCCCAACCTTAATAGAAAATTCATCAGCAATAGATTGACAGATTTCATATTAAAACATAAATTGTCATCCAAGTACATCATAGTTAAAAAAGCAATTAATAGAGATTTGGATTCTACTGTGACACACGTTATACAACACATTTGAACTGATTGAGACATATCCTAAGTAATTCATATATAAAGGCACTACAGTTATACACTGATTCACTATATTCAAATGTAATCAATTTAATTACAATTTAAACCATGCTAGAATAGGTACAAACAGCATAAAAACGTAAGATTCAGTGTCTATGAGAAAATATTCTAAATTGTTTTTAATGTTTATATTTGAGAGAGAGAGACAGAATGTGAGTGGGGGAAGGACAGCGAGAGAGGGAGACACAGAATCCAAAGAAGGCTCTAGGTTCTGAACTGTCAGCAGAGCCTGACGCAGAGCTTGGACCCATGAACCATGAGATCATGACTTGAGCAAAAGTTGGACGCTTAACCGACTGAGCCACTGAGGCACCCCATGGGGGAAAATACTCTAAATAAATGTAAACATTATTATATCTGAATATTTAAAAAGCAAAACAGAGCCATGGGGCAGTGAGTCTGGGCCACTCCATGGCATTGCTGTGTATGCTAGTAAGACCAGGTAGTTTAGAGAGGATCTTATGTATCAGTCTTTATAGTCCTAACTCATCTTTGCTCTCAGTGCTTAGAACCGTGGTTCTCAAAATTGACGAAATGTATAGACCAATTTATTTTCTTTTTTTATTTTTACAGAAATGTTTCCATTTATTTATTTATTTATTTATTTATTTATTTATAGTTTATTTTTGAGACAGAGACAGAGCACTAGTGGGGGATGGGCAGAGAGAGGGGGAGATACAGACACTGAAACAGGCTCCAGGCTCTGAGCTGGCAGCACAGAGCCCGACGCAGGGCTCAAACTCACAATCCATGAGATCATGACCTGATCTGAAGTCAGATGCTCAATGACTGAGGCACCCCTGTATAGACCAATTTCAAAAGGAAAAAAATGCCTATAATTCCTGTATTGTTAAATTATTTTTATTATGCCATTTAAATATACATAAATATTAAAATATCAGTCTCAGTTCCTCTTGCTCTGAGCTCTAAAAGAAACTTATAATTCAGCATAGAATATTAGCAAAATTACAAAACCACTGCAGTTTAAATGAAAAATATTAGGATTCATATCGGGAATACCTTCATGAAGGTGGCATTTTGAGTTGTTCTTTGAAGAATGTGTATGATACTAGTGAGTACATGAGGATTGGGAGATAAGGCTCAGGCCAAGGAAAGAAAGTGAGAGGGCGCAGGTGGCTGAGACGGCACCATGTGTGTGGCACAGAGAAAAGGTCCATTGGGCTTTAGTGTATGGCGTGAGGATATAAGTCTTCTCTTCTGATGATCTCCAATATTCTGATGATCTACAGTCATGAGAACCTGGAGTATTGACCCAAGGAATTCAGGCCACATTCTGTATGAATGAGAACCACTAAAGGCAGATGTAAGTAGAAAAATCAGTCCAATGAACCGTGCTGTATTCTTGGAAATTGTATCTTCCACAATATTTAAATAAATTGAAAGAGTGAAAAACAGGTGATTGAAAACCCAGGCAAGAGGTCAATTCCATGAGGGCAAGTGTTTGGTTCAATATTGTATCTCCAGGTTCTAGAACATAGCTGGTCCTCAGTATGTGTTTGTTGGATGAATGTAGGATGGATGAATGAATAACACGGGGACATCCAGGTAGAAGAGTGTAGAAGACAAAGCCTGGACAAAGAACTCTGCATGCAAGCTGGTAAGTGAGAGCATGCATTTGCGAGTTGTCCATAACTAATCCAATCCCTGCAGGGTGTGTCAGATTGTGAAGGAGAGAGAAAGGGTGAACAGGTTAAGGGTGGAACCTTGACTAACTCCTACAGTTACAGCTAGTGTATAAAAGTGGGGGAAACCATGAAGATAACAAGGCGATCTCAGAAAGGTCCATCAGGACCTCATAGAGGCCCACCAGGCAAAGGAGAATTTGTGCATATCCAGCGTATAAGTACTTATTTATAATTTTTAATTTGTTTTTTTTAGTCAGACTTTGAAGGATGCATGGATTCTAGTTTTCCTAGAATTATTCCTAAAATAATCCTAACTCTAATATTTCCTAAATTATTCCTAGAATAATTTAAACAGGTGTGTAAGGTTAATGTCAAGGGGATCAAGGTCCAACCAGGCAAGTTAAGCATATCCCAGAAGCATGCTAGATGTAGGGAAATGTCAGGATGGCATAAACATATTTTGGAATTCAACACACATTGCTTTTAGACTTCTTGTTACTACATCTTTGAGCTAAATATATGTTTTAGCGTGTTATATATAGCACTTAAGCAACAGGATAATTATGTCACCAAAATGTTTACTTTATGAATTCATTTAATGTAGTGCCTCTATTCGTGGCCTACCCGAGGATGTTGTAAGTGATTATATTAAGTTTTATTTCTAGACAATTTTTTGAAACTTATTTTGCGTAAAGCAGGCACATGGTTCAGTTGTTAAAAAAATAAAAAAGACATAAGCTCAAAAGCAGGCCCTTGTTTCATACCTACTTAATAGCTTCGAAAATCATTCTGAATCCTCTTGACAGAGTGTTTACTACATCAGCTAGCGGTAGGATTTAACATTAAATTTTCATTTTGATTAACTTGACTGCAGTTGTTTCTTGGCTGCTTCTTTAGAGCCAACTGTGGAATAAAATTAAAACAGTTTTATGATATAACAGTTTTAGTTGCAGAAAATGACATTTTTCCTTTTTCCCTGAATGATGGTGTGTTTTCCCTGTGAGTTTCCTGCATTTACCCCATGGTTCTGGTTTTTCCCATCTCTGATCCAGCTTCGATAGTATTTGCCAGATTAATTTTCCTAAAGCCGAGTTTTGGCCATTCTCTTCTCCCAGAACCTTCTTTGACTCCCCATTGCCTCCCTCCTTTCTGAGCTCAGCTCACCCATGAAGGAAGGACCAGCCCAAATGCTATATATTCCTCTTGACATTTTCTTGATCTTCTCTGCTAAAGTCCCTGTATTCAGTCCAGATTTCTCATTTCTCTTGCATAGCACTCAGCATGTCCTACCTTACATAAGATTACTTGTGAATACATCTCACTAAGAGAATGTCAGCTTCTTGAATTCAGGGACCAAGCTGCCTTTACATTTGTGCCCACTCCTCCATTGCTTTGTGCAGGAAAGATCCCCCCATAAATGTCTGACAGTCATCTGATTGTACACATTAAATATGTGCAGTTCTTTGTCTATTAGATATCCCTCAAGCTGTTTTTAGAAAAAGCTAAACAAATAAGCAGAGACATATCTGTTGTGTAAATGAATGAAAAAATATCTTAAAATGATAACCGTGCGAAACTCCTTTCTCATATACAGTAGTCCTGAGTCTCTTACCCTTTATTTTTCTGTTTCCCTTAGCACCATTCACTTTCTAATGAACTCATAATTTAATTATTCATTTTTGTTGCTGATACTGTCTTCCTCCTTCCATGGATCTCAAGCATCCTGGGTGGCAGGGATCTCTGTTTTGTTCACGGATATTTCCCAGGTACTGGGAATAGGTTGAATAAATGAGTGAGACTTGGAGCTGAGGGTCCATTTCTCCCTGTTTTTGGAATTACCGTCGGCAGTTTTCAAGGCAAAAGTCTGTGTGGTGTTGAAAGAACAGGGAGAGAGGTAGAAGGACCCCAAAGTCAGTTTCTGCTACAAAGCGATAGGCAAGTTTCCTGACTTGCTCTGAAGGTCATTTCCTCACCTGTAAGGGGATAACATGACCTAAATTAGAAGGTTTTTATAGGGATTAAATTCTAGGGAGATACAGCTTACAGTAAATAAAATTAGCAGCGGATGTTTCTTGACCACTCCTAACATAATGTGACAGATTTGGTGCTACACATTTTCCATGTCTTTCACTGTGTATCTTCATAACCACTTTGTGAAGCAGGAGGGTTCACCCAAGACAGCACAGTAGGGAGGGGCAGAGCTATGACTAGACCAGATCTGTTGGGCTTCAGGGCCTGTGCTTATAATGCCTGCCTGAAGTCTGTGTGTCCTTCTCACCTGCCGGACTCCTGCTGGGGAGCCCCAAGGGTGGCCATATGATTGCTTCTTTGGAGTAGCAGTTCCATATCTTTCTTTCCTGCCCTAACATGTTTGAGGGAGACACAAAGGGCTCATAAGTATCACTAGCCTCCTCGGGTGGTGTCTTTATGAACCCAAAGTGAGAGGGGCAGGGGAATCTGGTTTGGGAAGGTCCCTCTGTTGAACTGGACCTTCTCATTCCTACGAGGGTACCTTTGATGGATTTCAAATGCTAAAAATGTACCTCAGAAAATATAAAAATGAAAAATAATTTCATTTGCATGCTGTAAAGCTTCATTATTTTTAATTGTTTGGGAAGTTTGGTAGGGGGCCAGAGAGAAATGGCAAACACAAAATTTAAAAGGAGTTACTGGCATTTAATTTCAAATACTATTTCAACAGAAAAATAGGTGTATTATGTATTTTGGTAGTTGTATTTTAATGATTAAGAGCATAAGCTTTAGAACCAGTCTGACGTAGCTCCGAATCCTCACTTTTCTGCTTATTAAGCTTGTGAACTTAGACATATCATTTAACATTCTGAATCTTGGTTTTTCCCATATGTAGAGAGGGAACAATATCTACTCCATAATACTATTCTATCACGTGATATAATATGCGCAAAGCATCTAAGTGCCTAACACTCTGTTGACTTACTAAATGTTTTATTATCCTTGAGTACCATCATTGAGATCCAATGAGGTTTTGAAAGTATCTTTGCAGATAAGTGGGAAACAGTTTTATGGAATCCTGTGTACAATTGTCACCTTGTCGTGGAATGCCTCCGTATTGCCAATTCAGAAGCGAGCTTATGTCATCTTGGGGTGAACTCTGAAGTTCTGCAATAGTGTAGTTTTAACCAATGAACTTTCACGGCAGAGTATGGGGTAAGCAGATGTTAATTCTAAGTTTCTTCTATGAAATTATCTTTTCTAGGAGAATGCATAGAAGGGCTGAGGGAAAATGACTACCTTCTGATTCATTCGTGCCGTCAGTGGACCACTATCACTGCCCACAGCCTGGAGGAGGGGCACTACGTCATTGGGCCAAAGATCGAGATTCCGGTACATTATGCAGGTAAAACTTCTCTCGGGGGATGAGGAAAGGCAGAAGAAGGGGACTTGAATATGCTAACTTTTTCCTCCACAGCGAGAAAATAGGACTTGTCTATAAACTAGAATATCAAAGACTTTTTGTGGTTATTTTATCTATCAGTGAAAGCTCAGTTTCATTTTGTCATAGGTACTTCTAATCAACAGATGTGGTTACATGTGGATTCTTATCAGTTATTTATAAAATGAGACTTTTACAAACACAAAGCATGTCTCCATGGTCTTGGAGTGGCAGTAAGTGTGTGTAGACAGCCTCTGAACTCTAGTGTCTCTGCGTGGCCCTGGGTACACCTGAAATGTTGCTTTTGTGACTGGCTTTACGAGATGCTGTTTCACATATGAGCATTGTGGTCTGGCTTTAAAAATACTGGATTGGAAGTTCATATACCTGGACATGTCCCTCTTTGCAGTGAGGCATTTAGATACCAGCAGCTAAGATGACCTCCGTACTTTTGTTAAAATCAGTGTGAGGGCTGCCTTTTCGCCTCCCTTTGAATACAGTTTGGTTCAACAATGCCATTTAACTTTCGTGGAGTATGTTCTCTGTGCCAGCACTGTCTAGGAGTTTAGGATACATGTAGTGGCTTGAATACATTTTCAGTAGTGCTGTCTTATAAATGCAGTATAAAAAAGGCAAATATGTTATCCTATACTTGTATCTGCGGCTTACAGTTCATTATATAAAGGATCTTGATTTTTGTCCCTCTGTAATTGTCCAGTTTTTCAAATTCTGTAGAACAGTTTCAAAATTTAGTTACTTCTAAATTGTGCAGCACTAGACTGCCTTTTTGTTTTTTGAGGGAAACCTCTACAATGTCCAGAGAGATTCCTATCAGGAAAAGGGACCTTGTAGTAGTCCCACTGTCTAGAAAGGCAGCAAATGGTAAGTGTTCAGTATTTATTGAGTAAATGAATAGTTTGGCTCCCTTTTTTATTCTTAGGAGTCTTCAGTTGCCAGTATGACCTCGGGATTACTCGGCTTCTCAAATACTCTTATTTTAAAAATATATGTAAGAAAGAATTTCTCTAGCCTGAAACTTCGTCCCCTAGAACTTCATTTCCTGATCATAATAGTAACCTTCATGGAAAAAGGAGGAACACAGAGCAGGAGAAAGTACTACAGCTGTGAGATTGGGAGCCAGGCCAAAGGGACAGAGACAAGACCATCCCTCTAGGCTGCCCACTCTCTCCTGCCAAGGGTACCCCCACAGGTGGGATCCATGCAATTTCTTGGAAGCCCAAACTCCTGGTCTTTTGTGGAAAACTGAAAAGGAAGGTATAAGATTGTGCTTCATCACATATACAGTTTGAGCTAATGTGCACATTCTTCTCGTAGTAGATTGAGCGTTAGTCTTTCCCCTGACCCCACTGTGAAGAGCCCATCAAAGCAGTCTTCGCCAAGGAGTGCTTGCATTTGGTCCTTGACTCAAACCTCCTTAGAGACTCTGAACTGCCACCAGACTCCTTGGCATGTTTCTCCAAGCTGGGTCTAATCTGCTTCTCCAGACTTCGTTTTTCTACTCTGAAGAGTGAACCTTCCATCTAGCTAGATTAGTCCCTTCACTGTTTCCTGGGCATACTGGGGACGTTTCCCAATTTACACCATTCCCCAGCCAAAGTTGGCCTTCCTCAGCCTTGACTTTATCAGAGCCTGTGTGCATCAGGAGGGCGTGGGCATCCCTACTGTCCCTGTATGGTCTCCACGTTTCTTGTGTATCACATTCATTGGGCACATGCCCCCCGTCTTCATCCAGTTACCTTTTCCTAGACACACACATATCTGTACTCACCAGTTGAGACTATACTTTCTTCAACAAGTGAGACCAATTCTTTTTTTTTCTTTTAACTTTAAAAAAAAAAAATTTAGGGGTGCCTGGGTGGCTAAGTCGGTTGGGCTTCCAACTTCAGCTCAGGTCACGATCTCACGGTTCATGGGTTTGAGCCCCGTGTTGGGCTCTGTGCTGACAGCCAGCTCAGAGCCTGGAGCCTGCTTCAGATTCTGTCTCTCTCTCTCTCTCTCTCAGAAATAAATAAAATGTTAAAAAAATTTTTTTAATTAATTCCAGCATAGTTAATATACTGTTATATTAGTTTCAGGTGTACAATATAATGATTCAACAATTCCATATATTACTCAGTGCTCATCAAGATAAGTATAGTCTTAATTCCCTTCACCTATTTTACCCATTCCTCCACCCACCTCCCCTTTGGTAACTGTTTATTCTCTATAGTTAAGGCAGTGAAACCAACTCTTTTTTTTTCCTTAAGTTTATTTATTTATTTTGAGAGAGAGTGTGAGCAGGGGAGGGACAGAGAGGGAGAGAGAGGATCCCAAGGAGGCTCTGCACTGTCATCACAGACCCCAAAGTAGGGCTTAAACTCACAAACTGCCAGATCATGACCTGAGCGGAAATCAAGAGTTGGACGCTTAACTGACTAAGCCACCCAGGCACCCCCAAGACAGTGAAACCAATTCTAAAAATCCTTTGTGAATCTTTTGGATCCATACACAAAAGGTACAGTTCTTTATGGCTGGAGAGGCTTGATCTGGGGATCTCGTACTTGGCTACACATTGAAATCACCTGGAGAGCTTTAAAAATGACCAGTGCCCAGTCCCATCTCCGGGGGTTCCTGCTTCAGTTGGTTGTGAGTGTGGGTTGGGCATCAGGATTTTGAATTATGTGGTTAAATTATGCAGCCAAGGTTGGGACTTCTTGTTCTGGGGTGGGCATTCACGGTGTCAGAAGAAAAGATTTCCCCAAGTATTTGTAAATGTTTTGAACGTTTTTTTTAATTAACAGCCATTCAGCTTCCACTGGAAGATGAAAGATAGGGTATGTTCAACAGTTCACTCTTTGTAAGGAAGATGATAGTACACTTAACTGGGAAACCAGGCACCAGAGGGAAGGTGGGTGGGTGACAGATGAGATAGGTGATGGAGATTAAGGAGTGCGCTTGTCGTGATGAGCACAGGGTGATGTTGAATCACTCTGTTGTACACATGAAACTAATATAACATTGTGTGTTAACTGTACTGGAATTAAGCTAAAAACCTAATTTAAAAAAGAAAATGATACTTTTTTAAATGAAAACTTGAGGTGCTGAGACTACAAGGAAACATGAACTCTAAGATCATACCACTTTACACTAAAGGAAAGAAAATATATTAAAGGGGGAAAAAAAACCTTGAAGTAGGAGTGTCTTAGTTCAGGCTGCTGTAACAAATACCACAGATGGGGTCGAGTGTAAACAGTTCAGTTCTCCCAGTTCTGGAGGCAGGAAAGATCCAGTGTCTGGTGAGGGTCGTTTCCTCGTTTGTAGGTGGTAGTCTTCTTGCTGTGTCCTCTCTTGGTGGAGTGAAAATTCCACCATCTGTCTCCTGCCTCTTCTGATAAGGGCACCATTCCTATTCATGAGGATTACTTGGTGATTACTAGGACATTTGAAAGGAGGAGTCCTTCTCTGAATCACCCCACCCCCATCCTTGTGCAGCTGTTGATTTCTTTCTGATTTGGTTTTTACCATGAAGGTGACAAAATGGCACATTTCTGATTTAATTCCAGTGTTCCTCTTCCTCCTCTTTTCTCCTTCTCCTTCTTTCTCCTTCTGACAGATGGAGAGAGGAAGAGCACAAGCAGAGAAGAGGGGCAGATGGAAGGAGGCAGAGAGAGAGAATCTTAAGCAGGCTCCATGCTCAGTGCAGAGCCTGACATAGGGCTCGATCCCACAACTTGGATCATGACCTGAGCAAAGATCAAGAGTTGGTTGCTTAACCAACTGAGCCACCCAGGCACCCCCACTGATACTTCCTCTACTTGTTAGTTGTCTTTCTCCCATTTATTTATTTACTTACTTACTTATTATGGATTCTTAGTTCATTCATTGGGTTATAATACATTCCTTATTTATTTTGGTGTTCAAATTGTCCTAAATTTAGCTATTTGGCTACAGCTAACCCATGTATCTCTCTGACATGCCCCCTTCATCTTTTCAAGCATGTACTTATTTTCTGGCCTATATAGCAGCCATTCTTTTCAGTCAGTTTGCTCTTTATTCGAGGCCATTGCACTGTCCTGTTCCAGGCATTCCTCCTCACATTGTGTAAATAGTGTTCTTTGAAGTTGTGCAGTGCATGGCCTGGGCAGCTGTATGCAGCTCTATTCACATATATTCTGGAATATAATAAAACTCAGCATTTTAAGGAAATCACAATTCAGAGTACCTTTCTCATACCCTTCATCAGAAATTTTTATGAAATTCCTCATGTGGAAAGAAATAATTTCATAAAACTGAGAAAAGATAAATATGACTTGAACTCCTCAGAACGGCTCTATGATATGGTGGTAAGGAGAATTGCCTTATTCTGAATTCTAAAATTATTAGATGCGCTTTGGGGAAAAAACAGAGACCTCCCTCATCCTGGCAAAATAAGTTTTTGATTTTGGATAAGAAAGAGTTTTTTTGGTATAACCAACAATTGATTCCAAGACAAAGAATGTGTTCAGTCAGCATCACATATTTTGCTAACAACAGAGAAACCACTCAAAAATTGGCATAGTGTTTAGAAAAGCAGATTGCTGCTTTCACACAAGTTTTATTCAGAAGGCATCACAAATTAATTGTATCTAAACTTTCTAACCTCTCCCTGCTCCCAAAAGGGCGAAGATTTCTGAAGGAACATGCAATGCAGGACTCAGCATTTTTCTGTGTTCTCAGACTGTGTAAACTACTGTTTGGCATTTACCAGAGCCTGCCCATTCGCCCTGCTTGTGCCCCTACTCCTTTCACTGCCCTGTCTCCCCACACATACGAAACCAAAAAACACATCTATTCCAAAAAAAATTTTTTTAAACCTACTGCAACTTCATTATAGCCAAGATTTTCTAAAGATGGATGAGTTTCACTTTACAGTTCAGGTTTCTGATCATCAAATTTCTTTGCCTCTGTAGCTTGGAGTGGTCAGTCAAGCAGACACAAGTTGATTACTGCTGAAGCTCGTACCTCAGGATTCCTTATGTATGCTGAGTCGCTCTAGAGCATTAAACCAAATTTAGTACTCACAATTTGATATTTTTTTCCCTTTATAACTAATATAAACCTCAGGCTCCACAAAAACCTGGATATGCCATTGCCTCTGGAATTTAATTTACCTTCCTAAGGCTCCGAGTTTCCAACCTGTAGAAAGGAGATTTACTTAGAAAATGTCACGAGGATTCTTTGTGATCTAACGTGTGTAAATGACTCAGCACTGTGCCTGGCACATAACGAGTACCAAATAAATGTTACCTCCTCATTATCACCTGTCTCATGAAAGCCGACCCAGAATAGCTGTCTGTAAAGGCAAAGCTTTGAGAAACCAAATGGATCAGAATGTGACGTATCTGTGTGTCTCTCTGGTCCACCAGTTTGAGAAGTAGTAGGATTCTGACAGGGTTTAGGAAAATAAAATCATTTGGTGGAATGCTTGCTGTCATCATGGGTGAACAGATTGCTACTTGAACATAAGCATCAGAGATAAACTACAGCCACATTTGGCTTCTATTTTTAAATTCTCATCCTCCTACAAATCCGGTGAATCTATAACAAGCAAAAATGATCTCATTACTTCCTTACTAGCTACAATATGTACAGAAATAAGTGACACCAGAGCGCAAGGTTGGTATAAGGTTTGCTTATGAAGTCTGCAGGGCTCTTACTCAGCAAGCACCTGGGTTTCTATCAGCAATGCCTGTTTTTAAAAATGTGGGTGTGCAGTCTGTCTCTCAGGCAAAATTATAGTAATGTGGTATCTACATAACCTTGGAGTGTAATTACTGAACAAAAGGAAATGTCGAAACAAGCTAATTTTATTCTCCTGGGTTGCAGGTTTAATTAGCATGAATCATCCATTTACAAAAGTAACTACTAGCATTGACACTGTGTGTACTTTCTGCGTTACAGGAGATAAAGCTTATGGGTTAAAATGGGAATAACCAAACTTTCTTTTAAAACGACCTATAGACTAATATAAGAGTATAACAAGGAACATTATCCCACCTGGTTTTGCCAGTCATAAATATTAGATTTATTTATACTTAAGAAATAGCCACTTTTCATATTTGAATCTTCAGATGATAGTTAGAAATTACTAAAATTCATTTAATGCTAACCATTTTTCTAGACACTTTGTTAACTCAACATTTTACTTTGATTTCTTTATGGAACTGTCACAACAAACCCAAGAGGTAGGTTCTATTATTATCTGCATTTTTCACAAGTACAAATTGAAGTTCAAAGACAGTAAGTTACCTTATCACACCTACTAAGTGTGATTTGAACCCCAGGGTATGTGGCTCCAGATCTTGCTTCCCTCACTTCTATTGCCTGGAAAGTGCTAGAAGGCACTGTCCACACATAAGGCATTCTGACCATTGTACACGAGGGATCTATTCGAATCAGCCAGTAAGGGGGTGCCTGGGTGGCTCAGTTAAGCGTCTGACTCTTGATCTCAGCTCAGATCATGATCTCAGAGTTCGTGAGACTGAGCCCCACACCAACCTCTGCGATGACAGTGCGAGCCTGCTTGGGATTCTGTCTTTCCCTCTGTCTCTGCCCTTCTCCCTGTGACCCCTGTGCATGTGCACACGCTCTCTCTCAAAATAAATTAACTTAGAGAGAGAGAGAGAGAGAATAAGCCAGTAAGGTGAAGAATGCTTTCACTTTCCTCTCCTTCCATACACAATTCACCAAGTGTATTCTGACTCTAAGGTAAAATTAAGTAAATATATATTTATCTTGACCTTTTCCAGATTTATAAGTCATCTACAAGCAGGTGACATTCCCATCTCTGGATAAATTACCAGGAAGAAGCAAAGTCAGAAGAGCTTCCTAGGGAGCCCTTTGGACTTGGAGAGGGCGATACATGGGACCCTGCTTGGAACAGCAAAGTTGAGGCCTGGGAAGAGCATATTTTAAATGTGGATAAGGAAATTGTCAGTCTCCAAATGGTGGGTCTCAGTGAATAAGAGCAAGGCAATTAGATAACAAAAGGGGAGTAAAAATGAGTGGAAGATAAAAGTAAGCTTGGAGCAATTACTCTTGTCAAGAGGTGATACAAAGAAGCCTAGAGGACATAAAGGCAAAGAATTTCTAAGACTCATTTTTAAGAATAATGGAGTCTGAAGAATCTTTCTAGGCTAGGAGGAATGAATCAGAAGAGAAAAGAGGAGGAGGTAGAATATTTCAATAATATAGTAGCCTAGTATCTAGGAAATTGTCATTGCCATTTTTTTTCCCCTTGAAAGGTGTTTGTTCCCTCTTTCCCTCTCCTTCTTCAGGAAAGACGTTGTAGCTGTTATAACCTAGATTTATAGTAGGAAGTTAGGAGGATTTATCTTCTACACTTTGGCATTTACCCGGACACTTGAACCCAAAGCAAGGGTAAAGAAATCATGTAAGCATCTACCTTTGGTAAAAGCATGACTCAACCATTGTCACCATCCTTTGGTATAGCTTTCTGGTCTCTCTTCTGAATGCTTCAGAACAATAACCCCAAGAAATTTGAGTAAGAGTGATCTTTGTGATGAGATGACATTAGGGAACCATTTTGATTTTGTTATGGGTGATACTAGTTTTATAGTTATGAAGAAAATGTCTTTGTTTCTTAGAGGTGCATACTGAAATACTTAGGGGAAATGTGATTATAATTTATAAAATACTTCAGAAAAAACAAACAGATAAAAATAGATGAATGTAAGACAAGCTGGTAAACTTGTTAAATTTTGGCGAAGGATAGATGGGGTGTTCATTATCCTAATTTTCTATGTTTGGAAATTTTTATATTAAAAAAAAAGGGGGACCTTGACTTACCAACCAGCACCAAAGTTAATCATAATATAAAACTCTTAACTGGTATTCTCACCAAACTACTCTGCCTCAATCCTGGAGTCTTATTTATAGTCGTAAGTAATTTCTGTCGGAGTGAAAGTTCACCATTCCCTGGGTGGTTTTTTTCCACTATTGAGTGTTTGTGGAAACAACCCAGTGAAAGGTGAACTCAGGAAGAAATGATTCCATTTTCACAGCATGGTAGTACCATCCAGTGAGTGGCTTCCTAAGGGGAAAGGATTGCTCTCAGCAGGGGCTAGCTTCCAGGGGTACCCCAGTTGGTGATAGTGATTTAAGTAAAAGGGCAAAAGGGATGTGCATACAATTTGGGAAGAAAGGAAAAATATTTTATTAGTTTCTTCTTAAGAGCCTTATGGGAGATAGGGAAAGGGAAAATGTGTGAGCAATTTCAGTGGAGAGCTATTTGGTGTCTTACCATGTGGCTTCTCTTAATCTATAAACGCTAGTAAAATGACTTTAATAAAACCTTGAGAATCCCTCGATTGCTATTTTCACATTTTAGCCTGTTTACTCTCCTAATAAATCATACACTGACTCTACTAGCAGAAAATCTAGGATCAAAAAAATAAAAAAACTCGGGCACAAAACTGGGATGGTGTTTAGGGTTTAAAACTTCTAGACTGCTGTTTTCTACATTTTTTCTACTTGTATCTTGATACTGAATGGAAAGTTGGTACCTGAATGGGATACCTCCAGTTCAAGTATAACTTAACCTATGAGATAATGCGATTAACATCAGGTGGAAAGTTTGAACAAGTTGCCTCAAACCACACTGTTAATGGAGTGTTTATGGCATGGGTGGGATGGACTAGTCTCACTTCATAATTTGATTTCCATGTTGGATTTGTACCTCTAAATGAGTACAGATCTTTTTTTAAAAGGTGACCTTTTGAAAGGTTCCTTTTCAACTTTTAGGAATTGTTTTGAGTGTTGTTTTTTTTTAAACTTTGTGGAGAGCAGACTTAATAATCTTATGTTCCAAAACTGATTGGAGTGTTGGTAAAACTTCCTGAAGTCACTCTTCTCTGTTGCTTAGAACTGAAATCACTTACCTTTTGGACTCCCTCTCCATGAGGTTGTTTGCTGGCCTTCTGTTAAACTGCTTCCCCATCTGTCATCAGGCATCCTCAACACAGAAAAACAGTGAACTGCATGGACCGGCTTTTCTGACATTTAGGGCAAGAGGAGAGATGATTCAGACACATCCATGTGTGTTTTTAGTGAAGTCTACATTAGCAGGGCCTCCAACTTGTTAGGACTGGTTTATAGAACATCATGGGGTTTGTCCCCAAGAGTGAGTCAAGCCAGTGAATGAGCATGAGACAAGCAAAATAAACACAGAGCTTTTATTTTCTTGGTGTTAGAAATCATTGTAGGTAGGGGCGGCTGGGTGGCTCAGTCGATTGAGTGTCCAACTTTGGCGCAGGTCATGTTCTCACAGTTCGTGAGTTCGATCCTCATGTCAGGCTCCGTGCTGACTGCTCAGAGCCTGGAGCCTGCTTCAGATTCTGTGTCTCCCTCTATTTCTGCCCCTCCCTCACTCACCCTCTGTCTCTCTCTCTCTCTCTCTCTCTCTCTCTGAAAAATAAACGTTAAAAAATTAAAAAAGAAATCATCTTAGTAAATGGAAATGCTGTGGGTACATAAATACTTGAAATATTCTGTGAGTTTAATACTTGGCGGCAACTTTTTCCTTACAGCCCTTCACATCATTTCATCATCTTGGCTTTCTTACTTCTATAATTCTATAAGCTAGTCATCTTGGGTGGAATTTTAGTCTTTGTCCACCTCTTTATCCCTCAAGTTAGTGTGTGTCGCGTCTTATGGATGCTGTCTCTACAGTCCCTGTCAAGGCTGCTCTCGTTTCCCAGCTATCCTCACTGGGTCTCACCTGCTCCGAAGACCCAAGAGTCTCATCTCTTCCTCCAGTCAGTCTTAGGTGCTCTTGCCAGGTTATTGTTCCTCCATCGTGCCTCTGTTGGTTGACCACTGGCCAGGACTTTCAGTGGCATCCCTATGTGGATGCAGACTCTTACGTAACACAGAGCCTTTCTGAGACATGGCATCCATTGGACTCAGGACACTACCATCCACTAGGCACCACACCAGGTGCCAGATCCCCTTGCTATTTCTAGTACTTTGAGGGCTCGCCCATCAGAGTCACCACCCAGCTGTGAAATTCTGCATCAAACACCACCTTCCTCAAGATGCTTTTCCACACCGGGTATATAGGTAAGGGACCTCCTCTTCCTTCCGCTTTGGAATCCTTATAATAGTTGCGTGCCCAAGAGTGTTTTTGTCTTGCCCTTATTGTCCTCTCTGCTGATGGCTTCTTGAGGACAGTCCTGGCTGTCATATCACAAGCTTGAAAATTTCAGGGGCTGAACTAAATATTTGACCTAACTGGAATGGATTCATCTTTAAAGGACAAACGTTTTCATCAGGTTGACCAAAGATACTGGAGAGCTGGTCTCGTCTCATATTCCCTTGGAGCAGGCGGATAGAACTCTAAGCCCCTACGTGGTTATACGAAGACAGTAAGCAATTGCCCTACTAGAAACAAGCGATTGGTGATGGGCTATTGAGTAAGGGGAGAGCCATGCTATCTGGGAGTGGCAGGTGAGGGCCTTCACATGAACCTGGGAGAAAAGCACATTCTGGACATATCAGCTTGAACAAAGGTTTGGATTGTGGTCAAGAATGAAAGTGATTTCAAGGCTTTGTGGGAAGAGGGAAAAGGAGTATTTAGGGAATAAGGTTAGAACAGGTGGTAACAGGATTTGAGTTTTAGGGTGAATATCGGGAACTGTCACTTCTGTGTCTGGGGAGCACTCACATACTCTGTGTTTCTAAAAGATTCCAGGAGGCTGCCTCCTCCCCCACTTCACCACCTCCCCCACTGATCCAGTAAGAAGGATGAGAAGGTGAGAGAAAACCAGATAAGGAAGTTGTTGAAATAGACCTGATGAAAGATAATGAAGCCCTGAAAGAGGCTGGGGGAAATGCTGATGAGCCAGAAGTTGATACCTAGATCCAGGGAACAAGATAAAAGGAGAAACATAATTCTGAGATTTTTTGGGGGGTTGGAGAGAGGTTCCCCTTTCTAAGGAAACAGACTTCTTAAATTTTTTGATCTCCCAGGCATCGGCATTTGGTCGTGCACACTTTTTCTTAATAGTTTTATTTCTGTTGTTCTCTTTTTTGCTAAAACACCCTTTTTCCTTAAAATAAGTGTTGGCAACAACAACAAAAAATCTTTCAGGTTCTTCCTAAAAATAAAGAGAGCAGGAAGATAAAGATTTGGGACCTTCTAGCAGAAGTTTCTCATCATCTCAGGTGCTGGGCCCCCAGATGGGGGATAATCTCTTACCCTTTTAGTTCTGATGCCAGATACAGCAGAGAAAATTCCACAGAAAGTACGTTTGGAGTAAGAGATCAGATGATAGGGGAAAAAAAGATGTACAGAAACCTCAGCCTTGAAAAGATCGATACCATACAGATTTAATAGTTTTGCCTATATTTGGCAATCCTTGCCTACATCCAAAAGGAATTCTCTGCTCTGAGTGTTAAAAGCTGGGAAATTGTGATGAATTGAATAAAATAGTCTGGTCATATATTTTCAATACCATAGTAAAGAAATTCCTCTGTGGAGGAGAGTATGTGTATTGTAGGTTGACTTGTTAAGATCAAAACCTCTGTTACGGGATCTATCACAGTCCTTAATAACTGTTACTTCTTTAAGGAGACAAATGATATATTTTCTTTCTTTAACGTAGACCAGTGGTTCTCAACCAAATTTGAGCAAGCAAGTCACTCAACCAGGTAGAGAGTTTGCACCCACTTCTCCATCTCTGGACATATGACAATGGGTGAGAGAGAGAGATGGGATAGAGAGAGACATGTTTGGTTGTCGCACTGAGAGGAGGGAAGCCACTATAATCTGGAGGTGGACACTAAGGATGCCACAGAACAGTGTGCAGTACACAGGACAGCCGCCATCACAGAGCTCTCAGCCCAAAATGTCAGTGGGGTCCAGATGGAGAAACCCAGCAGTCGTTAGTCTTAGTATTATTTTTATTACTGGTAATCAGTATCAAAAGTTCTCACTGTATGAACAGAAGTTGTCAGACAGACGTTGTCTAGAAAGCCAGTATTGGAGTTAATTTTTAACACATAGCGTACCGTTGCCCAGAGTAAAATTAAAAAAAAAAATGTTAAATGCTTTGTGAATAGACATTACTTTCTGCACACAGTGCATCAGACCAACAGCAACTATGTGTGTCATGGCAGAAAAATTCAGGGGGCAGCAAAGGAGCAATCCCATCAGTTGCAAAGCTTTGTTTACCTTCCACACTACCCTGGCTCTTTCCTTCTTTTATATTAAAAGAGGGTATATCTGTAAATGCCTGGAGTAAACAGAGTTCAAACAACATTGTAAAACCTGGTCTTCCTGGGGCGCCTGGGTGGCTTAGTCGGTTAAGCGTCCGACTTTTGCTTAGGTCATGATCTCGCGGTTCATGGGTTCGAGCCCCGCGTCGGGCTCTGTGCTGACTGCCAGCTCAGAGCCTGGAGCCAATTTCAGAGTCTGTATCTCCCTCTCTCTCTGACCCTCCCCTGCTCGCTCTGTCTCTCTCTCTCTCCTAGAAATAAATAAAAAATATTAAAAAAAAAATAAAAAACAAAAAAACCTGGTCTTCCTGCTTTAGATTGCAGTGTGCATCCACATAGTGTATGGTCCTTAAAATGCTGTTGAAACTGGGCGCTTGCGTGGTTTAGTTGGTTAAGCGTCTGACTTTTTATTTTGGCTCAGGTCATGATCTCACAGTTGGTGGGATCTCACAGTTTGTGGGATTTGGGCTCCCTGCTGACAGCACAAAGCCTGCTTGGGATTCATTCTCTCTCTCTCTCCCTCCCCATCTCTTTCTCTCTCCCTCCTTCCCTCCTCTCTTCTCTTCCCCACCTGTGTTCACTCACACATGTGCTCTATGAAAATAAATACATAAAACTTAAAAAAAATAGAGTAAGTAAATGCTGTTGAAATTAAGAATTTAACATGATATATCTGTGTGGAGTCAAAATCTGGGGGCCCCTCTCCCAAACTCTCTAAATGGAAATGTATCACCATTTTTCTTTTATTTCTCTATCTTCCCCCTTCTCAACATTTTAACGACAGCATTTTCTTTTTACGTTCCAGCAGCACATGGAGACAGATCTAGGCAGGAGACCTTGAAGCCGTGTTGTTGGACCAGGTGTGTGTCTCCACAGATTGGAGATTGACTGAATAACTGAATACCTACTACAAGCTGGGCCATGTAGAGAGAGGAGGGAGCATTGTGGCCCGTAGGCCCCACAACAGTGAGCACACAGGGGCACCCACGGTGTGGTTGTTGGGCCAGGGCACCACACATTTAATCATAGAAACTGTCCCTTTCTCCATGAGGAGACCAAGGCTTTGGGATCTTAGCCAAGGTCCTACATTCAGTAGGTGAAGTTGAGATTCAAACCCAAAGCCATCAGCCTGGGAAGCCTGAGCACTCAACCTGCCTCCTGCCATTGTGTGTAGATCACAGATTTCTTCTGAACCTTCTGGATTTGGATGTGTCTTGTCAGCAGTGAGCTTACTCCCGTTATATTGTATTTGTGTTTTAGAGATAACTCTTTGGCAGCAAGTGGTGGGTGGCCCTTTGTGACTAGCAAATTGCATAAGGAAGGTGGAAATAGCAAATAATACGTTCCATTGTTCTTTGGGACTGCACCGAAGTCTCCCAGGCAGGCTGGGTGAATCACGAAGAGGATATAATCTCAGGTATGAGAAAGCATTTCAAATGAGGCTGTAATTGTTCTTTTTGTGTTTTTCTCGTTCCTTTACCTTTAACCAAGCTTCTTGTCAGGTAGCAAACCCACACTGTTCGCCTCATCTACTCTCTTCCTCCTGCCTGTCTAGCAGGAAAAGCTCACGGATTTGAGGGCTTTTTGTTCCTCTCTCCCCCCTGGAGCATCATGTGGAACTGTCTTCTGTGTGTCCCCGAGGCATCAGCTGGCTGGGGAAATAGTGGTCCTTTCGTGTGAGCAAAACCCCATGTCTGGATTAATAGGGCAGACAGCTACAGAAACTTAAAGAATAAAGACATTTAAACTGAACTACGGAGTTCTTGGCACATATAACCTCACTTCACCTCCATCCTGCTCTCTTCCTGAATTCACACATATTCACATGTTGTTATGGTAGTGACTGAGTAGCCTTTTCTGTGAAGTGATAGAGGGAACGCCAGATCATGCATTTTACCTGTTGCTGAACTATTAAGAAATTAGCTTCTCTTTGGGCACCTGGGTGGTTCAGTCAGTTGAGCATCCAACTTCAGCTCAGGTCATGATCTCACAGTTCATGAGTTCAACCCCCACATCGGGCTCTCTGCTGACAACTCAGCCTGGAGCTTGCTTCACATTCTGTGCCTCCCTCTCTCTCTCTCTGCCCCTCACCCTCTTGCGCTCTCTCGCTCGCTCTCTCTCTCTCAAAGATCAGCAAACATTAAAAAAGTTTAAAAAAGAAAGTATCTTCTCTTTGATGTTATCATTCCCGACTCGGGTGTTGCTGTTGATTGGAATGATACCCACTTGATGCTGGTGTCCAGTCACCCCTGGACCACTGTCTTCACGCTTCACCAGCCAGACAGTGCCACACTGTGGCTCAGTAGTCACACTAGACCTTGAATGACATGGGCTCCAAGATGCTGAGGTGGCAGGAACCACTGTGGATCAGCTCTGTGATTCCTGGCAGACTCAAGTTTATCACTTCCTTCCTGGTGGCAAAAACAGCAGTATGGAAGCAGGTACGGGATGAGGGTTTCCACTTTCACATCTCTTGTGGCTGTTTTAGTCTTTGTTGGCTGCTCTGACAAAGTACCACACACAGTATGGCTTATAGGCAACAAAAATTTATTTCTCACAGTTCTGGAGGCTGAGAAGCCTAAGATCTTTGTGCCAGGTTGTGGCGAAGGCACTTGGTGGAAAGGGCTTAGGAGCTCCAAGGGATCTCTTATAAGAGAATGAGACCCCATTCATGAGGGTCCCATCTTCATGGCCTCAGCACCTCCCAAAGGCCCTACTTTCTAATACCAGCACATTGGTCTTAGGATTTTAATGAATTTGGGGGAGCAGAGGGAGATCTCACATTTAGTTCATAGCCCTGGCCTGACAACTTGTAACTTTCCCTCCAACTAGAGTACATAGTGTACCAAAATAGCAATGTAGAAAGGTGGTTCACTGACCTGGTTCAACTGATCTTTTATATAGGTTACCTAAACTCTCTGTGCCTCCATTTCATCACTTATAAAACAGGGGTTTATTTACTTCCTGTGAGGCCCAAATGAGCATATATATGCAACTAACAAGTTTTGAAGAACATCTGGTACATCCTGAGTATCTCTCTGTGTGAGTGGTTCCTGCTGCTGCTGCTGCTGTTACTTTGTAGTTGATATAGTTAGACAAAAAGGAAACAAGATTCCCAAGATTGGAAAGGAAGAGGGAAATATCTTATGATTGTCTTGCTAGGAAATCCCAGTAAATCAACTGAACCAAAGGTTTATAATTAATAGCAGCATTTAGTGGTCAAGTATAAGATTAGGTTATAAAAATCCATACTATTTCTAATATTTGAGAAATAACCAAGTGGAAAATGTATTTTTTGCAAAGTAGTACAGAACAGCCCCAGAACACATTATCGTTTCCATTGTAACAGATCTTTGCCTGATCTAAATGAAGGTTTAAGGTTAAGCCTCGAAATGTTAACACATCCATTATTCAGTAAGACAAGTGATTCTTGGTTAGCATGTGAAAACATGTTAAATGTTACATATAGATTTGTTTTAATATTTAAAATGTCCTTCCTACCGTTACCCAAAGGATCTCATTCATAGATTTCTAACAAATACCTATTTTTAGATACCCTGATAAGTTTGTGCCATTCTTTTAATTCAGCCATTTGCCTGAACATGGTGAGGTATGAGACCATTTTTTCAGATCATTATCCAGATTTTTTAAAAATTCCATTAAGTACATGTAGACCCTTATAGAAACTAAGGTTCTTGGCAATCCATGTATGGCTACACAGTGGTGACTATGGCCTTACTCTGGGATGGCCATATTAAGTCAGTACTGAATCTTAACAAAATCTATTTGATCATTTTTCGAAAAAGTACATGTAAATTGAATTGAAGAGCCGGACGTATACCACAGATCTTCACTGGAGAATCAATTCTAAATCACTGGATCTAACCATTGCCTTTAATGAAATGATTTCCAGTTTGACCATCTATACGGGTAGGCAGGATATTTAGCATGATTATGCTGTGCCTACAGAAAACCTAACTGACGGGAAGTATTACTCCACTTGGCAGCTTTTGAATAGATTGGGTTTCCCAAGTGATTCTTGACTCAGTTTAACTGGTCTGAATGAGTAAGATAGGGAGGTAACCCAAACTTAGACAGCCGTGTGAAAAAAAGCATATAGTTTAAGATTTGCAGTCTCACCAGTGTTTAGAATTGCTCTTTCCAGGCACCTGGGTGGCTCAGTTGATTGAGGATCTGATCGATTTGAGCTCAGGTCATGATCTCATGATTCGTGAGTTCAAGCCGTGCGTCGGGCTCTGTGCTGACAATGTGGATCCTGCTTGGGATTCTCTCTCCTTCTCCACCCCTCTCTTCCTCCCCCCCTCAAAACTAATCATCAAGCAATCAATTAATTAATTATAAATAAAAATAGAATAGCTCTTTCAAGTGTGCAGACTCTTGGGTGGCTGTGTGGAGTGCTGTGGATTTTAAAGTTGGAGTCAAGTCCTAGATTCTAGTGCTTACCTTTAATTTACAACACTGATCTGTAACATCAAAAAAGTATCTTTATCCTTTCTCAGGTCCCAAATTTTAAAGAGTGATAATAATATTTATGATATTAAATGTATTGCATATAAAAGCTTTGCAAACTGTAATGAACTATACTTTTACAAAGCATTACTTTTTATAGATCTAGATTTTCCTGGTTTTCATGTACTTAGCACCTTCTTTAGGAAAAATGGGTTTCTTTTATGCTTAGAATAAATGGTACCTGATTTTGAAGCCCTTCAAAATGCCCTCACCTCAAATGCCTTTGTTGGGAGGAAGGCTTCTTTTTGTTAAGTCTCATACCATTCTGGCACTTCAGTATATACAATGCCTCTTAACTGTGTCTGCTACTTTATTATAAGCTCTTAAATACAGTAGTTNAGATGTTTACGTGATTGAACAAATGAATACGTGAATAAGTACTAGATTGCTACATGTCTTATCTACCATTTAGAGTTGTTCTCAAAGGCACATATTTTACAAAAATTTTTCTTTTTAGAATCATTCAGGCATTTTTCTTTCATCTTTCATCCTTTACTTTTTTGTCTTCCCTTATCAGGATATATGATTTATTTGTGTGTGTGTGTGTGTGTGTGTATATACATTATATATATATATATATTTCCTCAGAGGTACTGCTTAAAACCAATGCTCAGTTTACTTTTGTTAGAGGTATACTGCTTTGCTTGAATATTAAGAAAGAGTCTAGCATAAAGTGAGTGTTATTAGTTCATTTTATTTGGAGGTAGAACATTATCATATGGACATGTACAAACAAGGGAAATATCATTTGCAGGAAAGGTGGAGAGTTAAGTCATTGATCTAAGAATACATAAACTTTTATTTAGAAAACCAACCTGCAAATTAAAGAAGCACTCTAATTATTGTACAGAGAAAAAAGTAGAGTGGTGTGTAATAACTGAACACTGTACAAAAATGGCCAAATGTCTAGAAAAGATGACCATGTGACTTCCCTGTAGCTTCAGCAGAGTGTCATCTTTCTGACATCTACTTGAATGTTTCTTGTGCCTTTTTTAAAAGTTTATTTATTTATTTATTTTGAGAGAGAAAGTGAGCGAGCACGAGCTGAAGAAGGACAGAGAGAGAATCTCAGTGTCAGCCTCAGAGTCACAAACCGTGAGATCATGACCTGAGCTGAGATCAAGAGTCGCAGGTGCCCCCTTGTGTCTTTTAAGATCATGTTTGAAACATTTGATAGGAAATTTGTAGTGTGAACACTGAGTTCATATTCTTCAGCAGAAGCTGAAGCATTTCATGTATAAGAACTCAAATGAGGGGCACCTGGGTGGCTCAGTCAGTTAGGCATCCGACTTCGGCTCAGGTCATGATCTCACGATTTGTGAGTTCGGGCCCCTCATTGGGCTCTGTGCTGACAACTAGCTCAGAGCCTTGAGCCTGCTTCATATTCTGTCTCTGACCCTCCCCTGCTCATGCTGTATCTCTCTCTCTGAAATAAATAAAAAACATTAAAAAAAAAAAAAAACTCAAACGAATCTCATCTCTGTTATTGATGAAAGCAGCTGAAATCACACATTCGGTTTAAGCAAGTCAGTGTATTAGCAAAATGAAATCATTGAGCACATTCTCCATCAATCACAAACACTGTGTTTTCATAGTTTATTTAGGGTGAATCCCAGTGGTATCATTTTAGTGTTCATTTTTCTAGAAATTCTTGTCTGCAGTTTTATAAGGCCTTGAAGACTAATTTACAAAAGTAATTATAAGAGACTTCCCATAAATGGATACCACTGACAGTAAATCTGATCCACTTTAAAGCAGATGATGGAAAATTACCAGGTTCTTCTATTCTGAAGGTTGAAAAACAGGACAACACATAGTGACCGACCTTAGCAATCTTATGGAAATACTTGTGGGCAGCGAGAGCGTATTTTGTTTCACCTGTTCCATTCTGGTGTCGTCTTCTGGATGTCTTAGTTTCAGGTGTCTTTATTTGTAAAGGTATATACCCTGAAGACCTGAAAATTCATGTTGTCACTGTTTCTTGTCAGAGTTGTCTTTTCCTGCAGAAAATGTGCAGGAAGAGAAAAATATAGGTCTATTTTTCATTCTAATCTGACCAAACCAGAAGATGATATCAAGTACTTGTTACCTGAAGAGAGAAAGCTTAGTTTATGTTTTACACCATTTTCCACTTGTGTCTGTGAGTGAAGGTAGGTGAGGGACATGGTACCTGTGTTTGATGTTCCCTGAGTTCTGTGAACTCCACCAGGGAGAATAGGAAGTAATGTGCCCAACAGGAAGTGCCTGTGATCCACTGTCTGCTTCAATTCATGTCCCCTCCCCCGAGAACATGTTGCTTTGGGCTTTGAGTTCCACCCAGTCTTCTTGTCTGCTGTATCCCAGGGTTCGATTGACCTCACTAATACCTATCTCTGTTCCATGGTGGTAGAAAGGAATGCCCTCTCCCCACAAATGGAACCTAGTTTTTACTTACATAGATAAAATGCCCTTTTATTAAAACATGTCCAGAAAGAGTTGAGTTTTGACAGTATAAATAAGAAACAGTATTATCTTCCAAGTTGATAGAGCAATTTTGCGTGTCTCCCCCAGCTAGGCTATTTCATGGTTTGGTTTCTCATTCTCTAATTAAAAGCAAAAATTCAGATATTTATCTACTGTTAATGGAGATGTACCATTCATTAATCTCTTAAATCTTTGTGCTGTACAGACTAAGGAGAGTGATTAATACAGGAAGCTTTATCAGACCTGTTCCTTCTAATAACCGCTAGGAAAACTTCTACGGGAGGGAAATTGGCATGGGAACAGTGAACGTAGGAGGGAGAGAGGACAGAGCTCTAACCAAAATGAAACTGCTTGGAGGCTATGTCCTGTGTGCTAAAAACCGGCTTAGCACTCAGCTTTCTGTAGTAACAACCCATGTCCTGCTTTCTTCTCTGGAAGTCCTTGGGGGCTACCTTTTTTATGTTCTAATTCTGACCTCTTGCCCCATTTCCTGGTAGAATAGAACCCAAGCCAAATCCAGTGGCTATTCAGCCAACTGGGCCAGTTTAACCAGTATTCCCAGTTTTGTTGACATTGCAACACCACAGCAGAGAGCTCTGTGTGTTATTCTTTTTCGTCATGGTGAGACAGAGGCAGGTGTGGAGGCTTCACAGGGTGGAACTTGCCCTCTCTGATGACTCACTGGGTGTCACTCTTTGGGTGTATATTATCAGTACCCTCTTGCTAGGAGGTTGTTTGCCCACAGAGTTAGAGCTCCTAGGGCACTCCTCCTAAGATTGTATCTTTAATCTGCTGGAAACATTCCAAGTGGGTAATGGCTCGCTATCTTCTAAAAATCAATAGGATTGGGTGTGTCCGTTTCCTATGTTTCTCAGAAGTAAGAACATTTGTTTTGTCAAAGGGTAGAGTGCGTCACATAGAGGACTTGCGTTTTGATTTAGCAGGGAGACTACTTCCTTTTGTGTGTATGTTGGTGATTCTCATAACTTAAAGGGTGGTTTAAGTATAAAGATATAATTTGTTTCATCAGTACTAATCTTGTCGACAATATTCTTTGTGTCTGCATTATTCTGTGTATATATGTGTGTGCATGTATGTTTATAAATATTTTACATATACTTATACACACACCTATAGGCGCCCACAGAGGGATGTATGAAAGGCTGGTTACCAATATGTCAGTATTGGCCATCTCTAGGTGGTGAGGTACCAACTGATTTTAAAAAACAAACCAATACAAACCCTTCCTTTAAAACCCTGTATCTCTGTCTAATTCTCCTCCACCAAGCATCTCTACTCCTCATCTCTTATTTACCGCATAACTCGTTGTGCTCTGGCTTGTGTTCTCATAACTTTATTGAAATGGCTTTTACGAAGGTCCTTAGTGTATCCTACTTTCTACTTATTGGACATTTTCCAGTCCTTTCATTGCTGGACATATTCTACCACTACCATTGTTTGTTTCACTCTTTGGAATTCTGGACCTCCAGGCCGCCAGGACATCGCCGCCTGCTCCCGGCTCCTCTCCGAGCTCTCACTCAGCCCCGCCCACACCTGGTACCTGGTGTCGCCCATAGTGCCATCCTGGCCTACTCTTCTCCTTCCCTGACCTTTGTCTTGAGGAGCATCTCCATTAACTGGCCCTTAAACCTGCTCTTTTTCCTGTATCCTGTTTGGTAACACCACCACTCAAGCCAGAAATTTGGTAGTCTGCCCACGACCTCATCCCCTACATCCTGCAAGTCCACTGATTCTATCTACTCTGCATATCAAGTGTATCCTTAAACAATTCCTGCTGCCCTCATTCAAACCCTCTTCCTTTTTCATTTACAGTGGCCTTTGAACTGCCTCCAGTTTTGTTGCCCCAAATTTGCCACCCACATAGTAGCCAGAAAGGTCATTGGTATTTAAAACACACAAGGTACCCCATGATGTGGTGTAATTAATCAGGAAGATATTAAATAAGAAAGGAATGATACCTGACCCAACACCCACCCCCACAAAAAATTTTATGTTTTCAGCTGAAAGCTTTGTTTATCAACAGCCATACACTTAACCATTGCCATTTTAAAAGACTATGTAGGTTTCATAAATATATATATTTAACCTGCAACAAATAACATTGTCAGCAAAGTACCTCTCTCGGTTAGTGCTGAAAGTGGAAGAGTTCCACATCTGTAAGCTGGTCAGGTCAAAAAAATTCTCTACAAGGCCAGTTTTGAACTACCTTTTTTTTTAAAGTATAAAAATATTTAAAAAGTGTATATATAAAGTTTACATATATATGTGCTTAACAAATTACATACTTCAAGTAATTTGGATCATTGTTTAAATTGATGATGTGAAAGCCATTCTACATCTTGTAAAGAAGCATATCACCCAGAAATGTGAATATACTTTCAGAATTAGTTTTTGCCTTTCACTCACTCATTATCAGGATTTCTGATAACTTTCAGCTATGCTGGAATATAGTCATCCCTAAAGCTTATTTGTTGGAAAGGCAGTATAATAAAAGTAACATTCAAATGCCTGTGCTGATCTGTCTTCACTGAGAACAGTGGCATAGGTGTACCATTCAGATCTAATGCAGACTAATTGTCCACCTTCTGAAAAGACAGTTACTGCATTTTATGTTGAATCCCCAAGCCGATTTTTCTTGGTCGGCTATATTTAAATGAAAGTGCTGAGCAGTGCCTTTCGTCTGTGTAATGTCACTGTTACTTATTATTGTTGGGGAGCTAGGTTTCTCAGATTCTTGATCAAAATGCAGAGTCTCTTTTGGAAAAGCCACATTCATATTGTGTGTGCATATGTCGGAGAGAGGAAAAGGAAGGGAAAGGAGGAGGGGAAGTGGAGAGGAGTATGGGAAAGGAGGAGAAAATATGACCAGGAATGAGTTAGCAAGGTAACTAGGGCAGGGTTGGGAAGGGTCTTTATGAATCCACTTCCGTTCATTAAAATGAATAATTTAATCATTTGGTACTTAGCATCAGGGTCTGTAGACATTTTATGGCCTTAATATATAAAAGACAATGTTCCTGCAATCGAGAGGTTAAGGCAGAGGGAACAATGACTCAGAGTGTAAAAGGAGAATGGTGTTTCTGCTAACTGAGGAAATTCATTGAAACCTCTCTTTCAATTCTCTGTAGCTTTTTTTTTTTTTTGCCTGATATTCCCATGAAAATTGACAGCTCTGACACATTGCTAATAGATGCGAAGATCCATAGGTTCATAGAAGTTTGTCAGGTTTTGAAATAATAAATAACTTAGTATTGATCATTGGTCCTCATTGGCTGCAGAAATTTTGTAAGCAATTTTTTCCCATGGAGGACCAAGCAGTGGTGATATGAGGAAGATGATGTCAGGCGGTGAAAATACCCTGTATGGTACTACAATGGTTCATACGCGTCAGCATATGTTTGTCCAGACTGAGAGAATGTATGACAGTAAGAGTGAACCTTAATGCAGACTATGGACTTTGGGTGATTATGATGTGTCATTGTAGGTTAACAAAAGTCCCACTCTGGTGGGAGATGTTGATAATGTGGGAGGCTATGCTTGTATGGGGGTAGAGGGTATATGGGAACTGTCTGTACTTTTCAGTGTTACTGCGAACTTAAAACTTTCTAAAAAAATAAAATCTTAAAAAACATAAAAGTTAAGTAGCTGTGATTTGTGTGGAGTAGGAGATAAGTGTAGAAGAAAATACCTCAAACATGTCATAGTCTTTGTGGCTCTGCCAGGAATGCCCTTCTCGCTATGCATCCTTAAGCCCCAATTAATGGCACTTGCCATGCAGAATGTTGTCTGGCTCCCCTAAGCAGTTAGTCATCCCTCCGGTGAGTGAGTTCCTTCTTCTTACTGCCACCTAGCCTTTTACTTCATATGGTGATTACATTTCATGTGTGTCTTCTTCCTGGCTTGCTCCGGATTGGGACTAGACCCTGTACATAATCCTTGTATATCCCAAACGTAGAAGAGTGCCCAGCTTGGACATGCTTGATAAACAAAACAAAGCGCAACAAAACAAAACAAAATTTGGACTTTCTCATTGAAGACCTTATTGATAGATTGTTCTTCCTGTGTTTTGTCTTCTCAGGTGATTTTGAAACTAGATGAAGTGTAAGAAATTTCTCAAAGGAGTATGTTTTATGTAAATCATTGGAATTTGGGTTATTTCTATAAAATACTATAAAACTATCTTAGAAGAATAAAAAGGCACAGTCTTAAGTTAGATTCAAAGGAATAGTCTTAGTTTTAGACAACCAGTTGATTGCCTCTGAATTTAGAATAAGAAAACACATGCATTTACCCGTATCAGCTGGTAATATATGCATATCTACTAAGCAGAGTTCTACTACCAGTCAGAAATCAGTGCCTGATGTTACTGCTTTCTAGTTCAGTGGTATTATTTTTTAAATACTGTTTGAAAACAGCAGTTTGATCAGTTTTACTTAAATAGAGACTACTTTCTTGGGCTTTGCAAAAAGTGAAAGGATTTACATAGATACGTTATAAAAGTGATACTGCTTTTATTTTGTGTCAGCTTTTTTGTTATTATTGTTACTGGTTTTATTTGATCTAGATCCATTCGAAAATGTGAAATGCAAGTTTATAAATTAAGAACATTAGCTTTGCTAGGTGGCTGTAGGATTAGGGAAGGCTTAGGGGAGATTAAGATGTTTAAGTAGATTCCTACCTTGCACTTTCCCTGTAACCTAACATCAATAACTTCACTCCATTTTTCTTTTTCTTTTTTTTCTTTTTAAAAGTTTAAATAGAGCTATTAGTATTCCATTTTTTAAAAATTCAGGGTGTTGAATGTGAAGCACATGACTCCAATATGATGATACTTTGTTTCTCAACTTTGCATTTCACCTGTTGACAGTAAGCGTGTATTACTGAAGACCTGAATTCCACCCACTGGTTTTTCCAGAATATTTGTAGGACTTTCTCAACAACTAAAAGCTGCCAACCCAGTTTTGGTATGTAGACCTCCCAGCTAGCCAGAAGCAAAATATAATTTAAATCACTCTTTGTTGCATAACTGCCGGTTGGCTTTGGTACATAGTTTTAGTTAATAGTTTTAACCAAAGTTTATCTCCTACTTATGATGTCATGGTCGGACTTTCTTATTTAATAATAAAAGGATAGAGAAGATGATTAAAAGCTGCATTGTCGCAGCTTTCTAGTCTACCAACCCTTTAGGTTTTTGAATGGATAGATCTCAGTGAACAAGAGTGTTTCTTTGTTATATGCAAGTCTCTTCCTATAAATATATAAAAACGTAGTATACTTTATTTTTTTTTATGTTTATTTTTGAGAGAGAGCGAGCGTAGGGGAGGGACAGAGAGGGAGACACAGAATCTAAAGCAGACTCCAGGCTCTGCGCTGTCAGCACAGAGCCTGACGCAGGGCTTGAACTCACAAACTGTGAGATCATGACCTGAGCCGTAGTTGGATGGTTAACTGACTGAGCCACCCTTGTGCCGCAAAAATGTAGTATACTTTAAAGACATATCTTTGGGACACCTGGGTGGTTCAGTCTGTTAAGCATCCAACTTTGGCTCAGCTCATGATCTCATGGTTTGTGAATTTGAGCCCCACATTGGGCTCTGTGCTGTCAGTGCAAAGCCTACTTTGGATCCTCTGTCTCCCTTTCTCTGTCTCTCTGTCTCTTTCTCAAAAATAGATAAACATTAAAAAAAAAAAAAAAAAAAGGACCTATCTCTTTCTTGTCTTCTTTTGGAATGGCCCTTGTCATAACTTTATTTATAAATTCATCTGTGCAGCAAATATTTATTGAGGACTCTTTTATGCCAAACACTGTGCTAGTCACTGAAGCACAAGGAAGTCCTAAGCTTGCCTGAAATACTATTACAGTGTAAGGTAATACATAGCACCAGAGAGGGAAACACAGGTGTTACAGAGCCATCTAGAAAAGGCTAGAGCAGAATTGGTGTAACTACAGGGTGATGTTCATGCTGGGTCACAGCAAGGGGAGCGGATTATTACAGACAGGGAGAGATAGCAGTATATTTCAAGGAAATAAGCTTTATCATTTGAAACTACTAGAGCCAATAATTTAAAGAAGAAAAAATGGGGAGATGGAGCTGAATTAGTAAACAGGAGGCTGATCTAGAGTACCATACATGATTTACTAAGACTTTCAGCAACATTTGAGGAATATTCTTTGAAGAGGTTCTGGAAATCTTCAGCCACCTCTATAAATCCTTCCCTGCCTTACGCTGGAATTCCTCTTTTAACTTATGAAATGCATTATATCTATACGTTTAACTCCTACTGAAAAAAAATTATACTTATTTTTGCACTATCTTAATGGTGTTGCTTTCCTTCCAAAATGAGCCTGTGGGAGTTAGGATTTGTGTTGAGAAGAAGACCTTCAGATGGGGGACTTGGTAGCATGGGTGGTAGAGACCTCAAAGGCAATTGGCATATGAAGCGGCTGGGGGAGTCCTGCAAAGAGACTTAGGCAGGTTTTGGTCAACCTGCCTCCTCATTTACACTTCCCATTTCCCCATTATAGCATATAAAGAACATTTACCTTATATATAATATTTGTGTATAGTATCCATATCTTTTGAACTAAAAATTGAAACCATGATCTTATAAAAAGAATTTTACATCACTTCCTATAAGAGATTTGGACCCTTAACTACTGGATTTACAGGAAATCTCCATCATATGTTTGTACAGTGACTGGAATATTTGAAATCAAGATAATTTCTGTTGCCTTAGTATAGCTGTGGATATGGAATGACAGTATTTCGTGATGGTGTGAATGGTTTGTATTTTTTTTCCAGTTGAATAAACTAAAATATCTGTCATTGCCAGAATGGTAGAACATCAAAGTTAAAGCCAACCGAAATGATGTTTATTGTTTCCCAATAAAAATAAAATTAGTTTTGTGTTATGTAAAGGTTCTGTTTATATTTGAAATTATTGTTTTGAACCAACATTCTTCCTGAAGGCTGGGATGTAAAAACAATTCCATCTCATTGCCCTTTGCCTATTTTAAAAAATTCCTATAAATAACTTAAGGACACAGATTTTAAGTAGCCTTAGGTTTGAGATTTTGCTTTATCATTCACTACTCTGTGGTTTCATTAAGTTAATGCTCTGGAAATCAGTTTCCTCTTGAATTTTCTTGTAAAGGGCTTGATGTTTTCTTGTGCTCCTAGATGTGTTTGGCACATGGTTTATTTTCAAATTTTAAAATTTTGATCTGATTATCTTCATCTCCTGCTGTACTTAGGTTATTCTGCTTCTGTTAATATTTGCTTTGTGTTTATAAAATAGTTTTCTTTACATCAGTCTTGTGAGCTAAAATGTATTTTACTAACATTAATGTATTCATGAGCTAGAATGTTTGGCAACACTAGCATACCAGACTTTTAAAAATTCAGTAAATATTGGGGCTCCTTGGTGGCTCAGTTAGTTGAGCATCTGACTTGGGCTCAGGTCATGATCTTGCGGTTCATGAGTTTGAGCCACATATCAGGCTCACTGCTGTCATCCTTTCAGCACAGAGCCTGCTTTGGTTCCTCTGTCCCCCTCTCTCTGCCCCTACCCTGCTTGTACTCTTCCAAAAATAAATAGGTATTTTTTTTTTAAAAAATCAATAAATATAATGTTCTTGCTTTTAGATTTTGTTCTATCACAAATGTTGTTTCTGTGTTGCATGCTCTATGTTGGGAAGGGAAGGCCTGGGATAAATGCTTATGGAAGTGAAATGTTGAAATTATTCTTTTTATGGTACCACAATGATAACCTTGATCAGAATATACCTTAAACTCAGATCTGGCAAAGGCTTCCCTTTGGTTATTTCAGAGAGTTTCAGGAAGACTACCTGAACCTCTTTAAAATGACCCCCCTTTCTACATATTGATGACAGGAAATCCACCAACTGTAAGGCTTTGTCTCCTTTGAAAGTTCAGGATGTTCCAGTGTTCTAGAGTGGGAATAGGGGCATTGGGTTAGCTTATTAAAACTTTTTATTACACTTGCACTTGAAAATATGCAAAATTTTCACATCTTTTATTTAAGCCTGATTTGTTAGGAATGAAGACTGAGACCCAGGTTTTCAGTGTCTGAATCAAAAGGGATCTCCCACAAAGAGTTGAAAATCTTATTAAATCAAGGAGATTCTAAACAATTTTACTTATTTCACTTTTACCTGCTACAGATCATACATAGATGATCGTTGATAATTCTAACGAAGATAGTTAACTATGCAGTTTTAATGCCATATTCATGTTATAAAGAAACAGTGGCAGGGCACCTGGGTGGCTCAGTGAGTTAAGCGTCCATCTTCAGCTCAGGTCATGAACTCACGGTTCGTGGGCGCAAGCCCTGCATCGGGCTCTGTGCTGACAGGTAATGTTCAAAAAATAACATTTATCTTTGCAAAGGAATGGAGCCAAGGATATAAAGTTAATGGCTAGGCAGTTGTTTTTAATAACGTTAAAGTAATTGGTGTTTTAAAGTTTTCAGTGTCCTCAAGTAAGATGGTTTTCCCTAGAGACAGGAATTTTTTTTCCCCTTAAGAAACATAGGTTTACTTTTGTGAGGCACCTGGGTGGCTCAATTGGTTAAGTGCCCAACTCTTGATTTTGGCTCAGGTCATGATCTCCTAGTTTGTGAGTTAGAGCCCTACATTGGGCTCTGTGCTAGCAGTATGGAGCCTACTTGGGATTCTCTCTGCCTCTCTCTGTCTCTTTCTCTTCCATTTCTCTCTCTGTCCCTCCCCTGCTTGCCCACACATACACACTCTCTCTCTCTCTCAAAACAAATATTTTTTTTTAAAAAAGGATAGGTATACTTTTGTAATAATCATGACAAAAATTCTGGTATATCCAACTTTTCAGGAATATTTCTGTTTTATTAAGACAGGCTCATCAATTTTGATTCAGAAGCAAACACCTCATATAGTTTATTGACACAGTGGAATATAATTCCAGTTTACCTCCACAGTTTAAGCAAATTTGATACAGGAATCTAGATACAGAGGTGTTTAAATTAAATGATTATATATACTTGACATATTTGCCAGAGGATTCTTTGGAAGAACAATCTTGGCGAGTCAGTATAAAAATGATTCAAACTTGCAGTGTTACAGAGAGGTACACAAATAGGCAACTGTATAATTAGTGATAAATTACTATTTTAAAAATGCAGTCTCTGCTAATAAATATCTCTTCTCTCATTATAATACACTTTTGTTTTGATAGTTAAAATATCTTGAATTTTGCCCTTTTGAAATTGAAACTGGAAGGGCAGATTAAAGTGTAAACAGATGATGAGGCTATCCCTGTGATGTCTTGTGCAGTGTGCTCTATTCCAGTAAGCACTAGCTTGGCCATCATTTTGTCAAACCGTGTAAATTGGTCTCTTTCAGTTGTTTTATATTTGACTGATTCATGTTCCCCAGTAGTTTTTCTAATCTATAATTGGCCCTTATCAGCTGATCATGAAAAACCGAGAAACTCACACATTCAGTTTTTCCATTATTGATGAACTACATATATTTATATTACATATTTGTATTACAACTGAAAGAATATAATTTCAAATATTAATAACTTAAAATACATTACTGTGGATGTTAGCTCATTAACCCACTAAAATTCTTTAAAAGGTTTTTTTTTACAAAGGATATGAATATGACTTAACTTAGAAAGTGACAGGTTCCAGAGAGATTTTTTTGAGTACCCGAAGGGTAAATGTAAATGTAGCAGAATGGAAAGGAAGTGTGAATAGTGAATACTGATGCCAAGATGAATGAATGAGAGACTGTGTCCTGGAATAGGAATTCCTAGAGCCCCAGAATCTGGTGTGGGAGATACCGAAGATCATAGCTCCTTAGTCCAAATTTTGAGGATTTGCTTAATTATTGTACCTCTGTCTTCTACCTTTTTCCCCCACTCTTGCCAGACCAGTTGTGGTCATTTCTAATAGCTGTTGAAGGTGGCAGAAATGGTTAATAAACTTTTATTTTTGTACCATTGCTTGAAAGTAGTCCTTTTTAAACCAGTGCATATTGATGATTACGATTACACTTAAAATGAGATATACACTAATGGAAAAATATGCATTGTACTCAACATCTTAATTACTAACTAATTAACACATATGCCTTCAAAAAAAACAGATGAATAGATTCAAAAGAGAGATTCCATTCCATTTTCTACCTGTTGGTTTCACTTCTTGATTTTATGTGAGGTAAACATAGTACATTTTATAAGTTCTACTGGAGGGGCACCTGGGTAGCTCAATTGGTTAAGCGTCCGACTTCAGCTCAGGTCATGATATTAGGGTTCTTGAGTTTGAGCCCCACATTGGGTTCTGTGCTAACAGCTTAGAGCCTGGAGCCTGTTTCAGATTCTGTGTCTCTGTCTCTCTCTGCCCCTCTCCCACTTGTGCTCTGTCTCTCTCTGTCTCAAAAATAAATAAAACAAAACAAATTCTACTGGAAAATAAAAACAGTTTATACATTTTGATAAATTAATTGATGTAAACAGGATACTGGGAAATTATAAAATATGGGTGTAAAGTCTTTCATAGAATGTCTTAATTCCATTCCCTGTTTGTTGAGGACAGAGGAGAATCAAATTTTCAGATATTCTTGCTTGAAAATAATTTTCTGTCTAAAGTCATAACGTAAAGAGAGTTGGTCTGTGTACCCACTTGAATTTGTCGGTAATCATTGCTATTAAAGTTCATAAGATCCAGTTGTTCAGAGGTAGTGTTTTATTTATTTATTTATTTTATTTTAACATTTTATTTTAAAGTAATCTCTATGCCTAGCATGGGGCTCGAACTCGTAACCTCACAATCAAGAGTTGCATGCTCTGTTGACTGACCCAGCCAGGTACACCCAAAAGGTAGTATTTTAGTTGATTCTTCTTATTTTCATTGCAGGGAAACAAATGTCCAAAAATATTTTTATTTAATTTGGGGATATTATTATATTTCTGATTGATTTTATAGCAAATTGCCTTTCTCACCATGGTTGGATGGTTCTAACATGAAAAGTAGCCAGAGTCCTTAGACTTGTGCCAGCAAAAAGTAAATGAGGAAGTAGGCCAGGTATATGCGGTCATGGGGGGATGTGGGAGGTAAGGAGCTAGTCTGAGATTTTGAGATTATCTGTAGATGACCTTCAAAGTAGGTCAACTGTGTATGAACAAATTACCATATGAGTTCATGAAGGGGATGGTGACAGAGAGGAAAGAAAAGCTCCTCTGTCCTAGAAGACCAGGGACTGTGCCTTCTTTTCCTATGGTTGTGTGGCAGGAGCGAAGAATTAGTTTTTAAAAATCAGAAGCTTATCTGTGAGCATTTCAGTATTTTAAAAAGTATTAAGGGCACCTTTGTCACTCAGTTGTTAAGCATATGACTTTGGCTCAGGTCATGATCTCCCAGTTCGTGAGTTTGAGCCCCATATCGGATGAGCTGGAGCCCTGTTTCTGGTGAGCTTAAGCCCCACATCTGGTGAACATGAGCCCTGCTTCAGGTGAGCCCTGCTTCTCTGTCTGTCTCCCTTACCCCTCTCACCCTCTGCCCCTCCTGGGATTCTCTCTCTCTCTCTCTGCCCCTTGCTCACTTGTGCTCTCCTTTTCTTTCAAAAGAAATACATACAGAAGCAAACAATAAAGTCTGAAACAAAGGGAGAACTCTCTTTAAGGGTGCAGAGTCAGCATGGGTATTTACTATTTCTCTCTCCCCAAATGCCGGAAAATAAAGTAAAGGAAAACATATAGACCTTTAGGAACAAACAGAAAAGGAGAGACGGTAACAGAATGAAAGACGTTAACAAATCTGTAGAATAAATTATGGAAATTCCACCCACAATCTACCAATTTTCATTGGAATGGAGCCATAGTGAGGATAGGTACCTACACTAAAAACAGTTCTGTTGAAGTCAAAGCATCCACTATACCTCCAAGACCTCTCTGCTACTTGGCTTTGGAGTCAGCTGGTCAGGTATAATTCTTCCAGGCGGGAGCGTTTTGCTTTGTTTTGTGTTGTGTTGTGTTTTGTTTTGTTTTGTTTTTTTGAAAAGTGATTCCCCCAAAAGGGTCTATGGATATTAACATTGGGAGGTCCCTTAATGAAATATAGGTCCTGAGCTGATCACCAGTCAGTGGAATTAACCACTCAGCAAGCCCTTTCCTGCACACAAAACTTCCCATTTGAGTTTTAGTGCCTCCCTCATAACTACAAACTGGCAAACAGTAGCATCAGGCCTGTGAGGAATGTCTGCAACACGACCGTCTTGAGAAAAAAGAATCTTGGAAGAAACACCTACCAAGAATCAGAAGAAAAATTCCTGAACTACCTCAAAGAGATGAGCATGTAGAGGGTATTTATTAAGCAAAAATAGGATATGTTTTTTTAAGAAGAAGTCAGAATAAGTAAGTTCTCCTTTCGGAAATTAAAAACATACCAAAATATGGGCACCTAGCTGGCTCAGTTGGTAGAGCATGTGAGTCTTGATGTTAGGGTCATGAGTTCAGGCCCCAAGATGGACTTAGAGCTTACTTTAAGAAAATAAAAATATTTCTCAAATAAAGAAATGTAGTGGAATCATTGGATAATTAAATATGAGAAATTTTCCCAGAAAGTAAAATTATCTAAAGAAGAGGAGTGTAAGATAGTGCAGAAAAGAAATTAGAGAATGTCTCCCTCCATAAGACTCCATATTTGAGTAATAGTTGTTACATAAAAGGAATGAGTGGAAATGATCTTAAGCATTTTTTTTAAGAGAGAACTGATTGATTAGGTGATGTGTTTGACTATATATGGGGAGAGTTTTTATACTTCGGATTAACAAAAATTAGTGATAGTTACTTAAAAACCAAAGCAACCGTAGAAATGAGGCACCTATCCCCCAAGGGTGGGGGTGATAAGAGATGCTGCACAGGGAAAGGTATGTGATCCATTTGGCTCCACTGTGAACTGAATCATGAAAACATTGAATATTGATTACAGTCCCCAAACAGACATGGAACCTAATTGGGAGGATTGGGGAGGGAGAATGTGATGTGAACAGAGGTGGTGTAATATGTGTCCCACATAACATGAAATCAATAAATGATACACACAAGTCATACATATTTAGAATCATGGAGAGAAATGTCAGAAGAAACTACTCAGTTAAAAATGTACACCTCTGGTGGGGAGTAGGAATCGGGTTGGGAGATGTGGGGCAGGAGGTACTGCTGTGTTTCTTTTTCCATTAAACAACACTCAGTACCACCTGACTATTAAAATGATGAACATGTGTCACTTTGGGTAAAAAATTAAAGCAAGAGGCAAAGGGGATGATTGGTTTGTTATTGCAACAGCCTACCACATACAGTTTTGAAACAACATATAGATGTTTCAGTAGGAGGAATGTGAACCGAATGCACACAGGAAGTTTGGGGATGTTTATCTGGCTCATCTCAGGTCCAGGTTCGGGGACTTGCATCCTGTGCCATCACTAGAGGCCCCATGTTTGGTTTAAGGTTCTGTCATCACTGTTTTCAAATTCTTAGTAATTTAGGGACAAGGGCTCCACATAGATACATTGTTTGAATTTTGGACTGACTGAGGTTGCTACTACTTCCTTTGACCCTGACCTTCTAGTGGCCTGTTGTTTTCAGAACCCAGACATGACTATGGCCAGAGGGAATGGAGTAAATAGACATTTCTCACAAGGGAATTTGGAACTTGTATATTACATGACACCCCAGAAAATTGTTCTGTCATCTTCAAGTTAATTGTTAGTTCTTTTATTATTTATTTTTATTATTTATTTTGAGAGAGAGAATGAGCAGGCAAGGGGAAGAGAGGGAGACAGAATCCCAAGCAGGGTTCTCTGTGGGGCTTGAACCCACAAACCATGAGATCATGACCTGAGCCAAAATCAGGAGTTGGACACTTAAATAACTGAGCCATTCAGATGCCATTGTCTTTGTTCTTTTAAATAAGACCTTAGACACAGAGGATTTTTTAAATACAATTTATTTTTTAGAATGTTTCTAGGTTTATAGAACAATTGAGAGGAAGGGATAGAAGGTGTCCTGTGTATCCCCATCCCAGCACATGCATAGCCCCCAATTATCAACATCCCCTACTAGATACATTTGATGAACTTACAGTGATATATCATTATCACCTGGAGTCCATAGTTTGCAATGGGGCACACTTTTGGTGATTGTATTAGTTCTGGCTGTTCTAACAATACCATAGATTGAATGACTTATCAACAACAGAAATTTATTTCTCATAGTTCTGGAGAATGGGAAGTCCAAGATCAAGGCACTGGTTTGTGTCCTCACATGTTTGAGAGGGTAAGGAAGCTCTCTAGGGTGTTTTTTATGTGGGCATTAATCCCATTCATGAGGGATTATGATGCAAGCACTTCATAAGGCCCCACTTCCACCTGCCCCCTCACATTGAGGGTTCCATCTCAACACAGGAATGTTGGGGGAACACAAATAGTCTGTAGCAGACTGTATATTCTGTGGGTTTGGACAACTTTATAATGACATCTGTCCATCATTATAAATCATACAGAGTAGTTTCACTGCCCTAAGAATCCTCTCTGCTCTGTTCCTCCCTCCCTACCCCCAGCCCTGATCATTTTTAATTCTGAACTATGCACTAAGTACAGTGATTTTCATGGGAGAGAAAGTCAGCATTCACCAGTGGAGGATGGGAAGCTGCGCTTGCACCACTTTGGGAGAAGGACGTTTATGGTGACTCTGAGGTGTGAAAGGACGCCCACCAAGCAAGGAGAACACAAGGAGGCCTGAAATCTAGCCCCTTTGGGCCAATGCAGAGACCTCACTCAGCTTTCTGTAAGGAGCGTCGCTCTCTGCAGGCAGATCTATTTCCTGGCTGGCCACTGATGGCAGTTTGCCCATCCCACCTGTCTTCATGAGAATGCCAGTTTGGGGAAGCACACAGTCTGGTGCAGTCTCTGAAAGGGTCTCTTCCCGTCCCCTTCCCCCAGAGGCTGACCGAACCTGTCAGATTTGCTGCGAGTCTTTACGCTCTTGGCCAAAGGCCCATCTTTATGCTCCTGGCCAAAGGCCCATGCGTTGGGGGATGGGAATCATTCAAACTCAGTGGTGGGGGCTAAGCTGAGTGTGTCACGCCTGCATGGAAGGAGGGGCAGACAGTGCCAACTAAGGGATAATGACTTGTCACCATGAAGTGAGGAGGCAGGTTTTCTTGTTTGGTTAGTAAATTGGTTTTAAAGGAGTTACCAAAGAGCAGCTTTAGAAATGTCTAGAGCAGTAATAGTGTTGTGGCAGCCATTGCACAGCCCCCAGAATGAGGTATCTGAAAGACAGCTAATTTGGATATATGTGTTCTGCTGTATTTATTGAAAGGATTTGTTTGTAGTTATATCTTATGTATTCTTAAAAATTGTTTAAAATTGTAGTGTTCTAGAGAAATCTGTCTTTAGCATAAAGAAATGTTTGTGACTTTTGGCTTAGATGGAATCATCTCTTTTTACACTTTACATAAAAACAGTTTTTTAAAGGGTGACAGCTCCCTCGCACGTAATATGCACACAGGCACACCTCAGAATACGAGGTGAAGATGACAGAATCATCAGGGGCCTTCTTTTTTCCCAGTCTGTAGGGGCGTTTCTGGATATCCTTTTAGGCCGCACGCCTGACGCTATACTAGACGCAGGAGATACAGGTTGGACGGGACAAAGCCAGTCCCTGGCTTGAGAGAGTTCACAGTTCAGGGAGGGAGAGATGCTAATAATTACACATGGAGATAAAGCCTGTAAATAAAAAGTTCAAGATATCTTAAGAGATGAAAAGGTTTAGTTCATTTAGGTTAAGTTCAGGAAATGATTTGTAAGCTGGTTGCTGAAGGCTGAGTTAGGAGAAACGGGATTGACAGCACAGGGAACAGAATGTGCAAAGCACTTGAAGCAAGAACAAGCCCTTCGTGTGAAAGGAATCCAGAGAAGGTCAGTGTCTCCAGAGCTCAGAAAGGAAGGAGTAGAATAAGTCTGGAAGTTTTCCTTTGATTTCTATTTTTTGGAATAGCTTGAGAAGAATGGGTATTAATTCTGTTTTAAGTGTCTGGTAGAATTCCCCAGGGAAGCCATCTGGCCCAGGGCTCTTACTTGTTGGGAGATTTTTGATAACAGATTCAATTTCTTCACTGGTTATGGGTCTGTTCAGATTTTCTATCTCTTCCCGTGTGAATCTTGGTAGTGAGTGTGTGTTTAGGAATTTGTCCATATCTTCTAAGTTGTCCAGTTCATTGGCATATAATATTTCATAGTATTCCCTGATAATTGCTTGTATTTCTGAGGAGTTGGTTGTAATAAGACCATTTTCATTCATGATTTTGTCTGTTTGGGTGCTCTCTCTTTTCTTTTTGAGAAGCCTGGCTAGAGGTTTGTCAATTTTCTTTATTTTTTTCAAAAAACCAATTNAAGGAAAAAAAATAAAAATAAAAAAAGTAAAAAGGAAGGAGTAGAGTAGCAAAGGCTTAACTTGCAAAGGTAGGGAGGGGCCACATAGCCAGGACCAAAATCTCCATCAAGGTTTTCGTTTTAAAATTATAGGTACAATGGAGAGGACCAAGGGGGAGAAGAAGGGCGGAAATGGTGGGGGAAAGGAAGAGAGGCAAACCATGAGAGACTCTTGAATGCTGACAAAAACTGAGCACTGATGGATGTGGGGGGGAGGAGGGATGGGCATGGAGGAGGACGCTTGTGGGGATGAGCACTGGGTGTTATGTGGAAACTAATTTGACAATAAACTATATGTAAAAAAAGAAAAGAAAAGAAAATATAAATACATTTTCCTAGAAGCATAAAAAAAAAATTAAAATTATAGATACAATGGAAGCCATTAATACATGGGGAACAGTGAAACTAGAAGTCTTGCATCATCATACATCTAAGGGGTTTATAAGGGTAGTTTTCACACCTTGCTGGAGATTTTAGGCTTCATCAGATAAACCTGGGTCCAAATCCTGGTTTTGCTCTTTGCTAACTGTGTGGCCTCGGTTTCTTACTTGTAAAATTGGCATGATAATACCAAATACCATAGTATTTGTGTACATTATCTGACATCTAATAAGCTCTCAATATCTAGTGGTAATGGGAACAATAGTAGTGTTTGTTATTGTTATTGTGTATTTAAGGAATTGAAACAAATGTAAGTGGGCAGAGGGGCAAAGGAATAAATAATTAAACTATCTGGCCATTAAGTAGGATAGGGATAAATAGAAGAGTCTGTTCCAAGAATCAAAGAGAGAAACCTAAAAAATTCACTTTTATTTCATTGTTTTTGTGATGGGAAAACTCAAGACAGCTTGGTGGTAGAACCTGAATAATTCCTACTTGTCTTCCGCCTGGCATTTTGACTTTATGGAATCATAGTTAATTAAACAGCTCGTATGTAAGAGTTTAGAAAGCAAACATGAGGGGCGCCTGAGTGGCTCAGTCAGTTAAGCCTCCGACTTTGGCTCAGGTCATGATCTCACAGTTTGTGGGTTCAAGCCCTGCGTCGGGCTCCGTGCTAACAGCCAGCTCCTGTTTCAAATTCTGTATCTCCCTCTCTCTCTCTGACCTTCCCCTGCTCGTGTTTTCATTCTCTCTCTCTCAGAAATAAATAAAACATTAAAAAAATTAGAAAGCAAACATGAGAGATTCGTGTGAATGGTCATTAGACGTATTTGAAAATCCCTGATCTGCAATTATCAGTGCATTTCGAATTACTCGTTTTCTCAAGGAAACATTTTTGGAGACTAGAACTTTTTTTTTTTTTAAATAGGAAAGAATTGCTAACCTAACCTGCTTTGTGGTGATTCATTCTTTTCTCATTCTGCTCCTTAAAACAAACCAAGAAGCCAGATGTTTAGTGGCCTAAGATGAAAGCCATTTCCTTAGAAATCCTGAATGAAAAAAAAAGGGCTTCTCTAGAACGACAGGGTCTGTTGAAAGGTAATCATGACCTGATTCAGGCAGTAGAATGTGGTTGTAAGAATGTTGCTCATAGCAACAAAGGGCTTATAGATACATTCATTTTCAAAAATAAGCCTTCTCTAATAGGAAGTGTGTATGAAATTTTTCTGTTTGCTGTTCTGAGTGTTCTTTTTTTGGTTCAACAATTGTGTGGACCTAAGTCATACTCAGTTTGGTAGGCTTATAACCTTTTAAATGCTTCTGTTTGGTTCAAAATCCTCCATTTCTTTTATAGGATATTTGTTACCTGTTAACACCCTCTTTTTCTTTCTGTTAATTTAAATCAAACGTAAGGGTGACAAGATACTAGGAAAAAAGTCCTTCATTCCCCCATATTTACAAGTATCCGGATGAAATCAGTGAGTTTTAGTTGTTGTTATTATTTAAAAAGGTAAAAATGAAATAAATTTCTAATATATTTGTTAAATTCCGTCTTATTGTTAGTGCATTGAAATGTTGAGTGTAAAGCTTCAAAACATGAGAGTAAAGCTAGTAATTTTGACTACTTTTCTTTATCTTTTTGATTGCTTTAAATTTTTTTTATAGTTTATTTTTGAGACAGAGAGGGACAGAGCATGAGTGGGGGAGGGTCAGGGAGAGGGAGACACAGAATCCGAAACAGGCTCCAGGCCCTGAGCTGTCAACACATAGCCTGATGCGGGGCTCGAACCCACGAACCGTGAGATCTGACCTGAGCAGAAGTTGGACGCCTAACTGACTGAGCCACCCAGGTGCCCCTCTTTTTGATTTTTTAAAGTAAAATTTATGAATAATTATTATAAACAGAAATCCAGGTAAAACAGCCATACCTAAAATTTATTCCAAAGATGCAAAATAAGAAATTTTTACTTATTTATCCAAGGATACAGTTCTAAGTTGCACTGTTTTTTCCTTCATCATAGGCTTCTTGTTTTGAGAGGTGTTTTTTGTTTGTTTTTAAGGAATTAGATGTAGGTCTGTAAAATTGGAAAACTGATCAATAGTTTAGGAAAAAAACATAGGATACCATGATTAGATGTGAGCCCTTCAATATAGTTAAAGATCCTGAGACTGTCTTCTCTTAAAATTTTTTTCTTCCATCTCTGAGGCCAAATTTTCATTTTTTTAGTGGCCTATTAAAGACAATTTTGTTTGTGGAGTTTTCTGGAACAGAGTTTTTTGAAACAGTGATCTCCATGGTAAATTTATCATCAGGCAAATATAGTAGTTTCTTCTTTCACTCCCTCATATATTCTCTGTGACTTCTGATGTCTCATAAAACATTTATGAGACAAAACACAGGATGGAGGTTGTAAGGAGTAGAATTCTAATTACTGCTCTGCTGTGTGACTTCAAGCAAATCATTTAAGCTCTCTGGGCCAAGTTTGAGTAGTGAATTGAAAGACTTGGACTTTGCTAACTGAGGTATCTTCAGAGCTCATTCTGGGATGATTAGAATATCAATCCTGATTTTGTGGAGGCTTAGAGAGAACTATAGCTTGTTTCTCTCTTAGCTACAATGTGTTATTAAAATCTTAAATTTGCCTTGTAGGTAAGAAACAAGTTTTCATGTGGCAGTAGTGCTGGTGGCAATTGGAGTTAATTTTGGACTCTCCCAGATGAAAACTGCAATTTTTCTAACCATAGCGATCTCGCCTTTGTCTTAGACTCATTGTTGTGTAACAAATATTTTTTTGGCCTACTGTGCCAACCATTCTCTTATGCACCGAAATAGAATGTATTATATAATACAGGTGTCTTAAACTTGGCAAATCTGTATTTTAATGGTTTTTTTCATGCTTTCAGACTATGCTATTCATATTTAGAGGTGCACACAAAGTCTATGAAATTCACGTAATCCTTTGCTAATTTTGTTTTGCTTATATTGTTAATATTTTCATCACTAATAAGAATTTCAGTATAGGGAGCATAAAATATAAATGTGGAGCAGAAGAGGCACAACTTCTGGTTTGAAATGATTCTTCCATTTTTACTGCAACCTTACATTGCTAATGAATTCGTTGGTTTAGATTATAAGATGGTTTACACCTCGTGGGTGTTATCTGTGGTTGTCTGGGTTCGCTGATAATCATCAGTTTCTTCACACAGATTCATACAGGACAGCTTTTCTTTGTAATCATTTATTTCTAACTAGTCAACGTATTAATAAAAATTGCACAATCTGGGGCGCCTGGGTGACTTAGTCGGTTAAGCATCCGACTTTTGCTTAGGTCATGATCTCGCGGTTCGTGGGTTCGAGCCCCGCGTCGGGCTCTGTGCTGACTGCCAGCTCAGAGCCTGGAGCCTATTTCAGTCTGTGACTCCCTCTCTCTCTGACCCACCCCTGCTCACCCTGTCTCTCTCTCTCTCTCTCCTAGAAATAAAAATATTTTTTTAAAAATTGCATAATCTTTCTAAGGATAGAACTTTGTTTTCTTGACTTTGGAGAGTTTTAGTTGTCCCCTCTTCCCTTCCCTGTCCCAAATTCCATTACTTCCCCTTCTCCCTCTGTAAAGCTCTCCCTGGCCCTCTAACAGTTCTAAATCCTAAAGGTCCAGGTTCCACTGACCAGGATTTTCACATACTCAAAGAACAGCATAGAACCAATTCACTATCAGAGAGTCGGTTAAACTGACTCTTGATTTCAATCTGAGTCATGATCTCACGGTTTATAAGATCGAGCCCTGTGTGGGGCTGTGCAGTAACAGTGAGGTGTCTGCTAGGGATTCCCTCCCCCCTCATGCTCGCACACGCGGACACTTGTACTGTCAAAATGTTTATTTTGAGATAAACATTAAAAATAAAAAAAAGAGGACACATTAGAATCCACTTGCCAAAGGTGGTATGAGTTCAGCGTACAGTAGTCAAATTGACTAGTCATTTTCTTCTTCCATGACTCCTCTTGGTCGCCTATTCCTAATCTGTTGGTAAACTTTATGTTCTTTCTAATGTACTTTTACCTAATGTTACTCAGAAGTTAAAGAGTAGAGTTAAAGATCCTGATGTAATCAAAGTAAGAAATTCATTAAACTATACCAGTGACTTGAGAACATAATACCAAAGTGTAACAAATTCTTTCAACCCTTCTAGTTGGGCTAAGGTCAAAAAAGTTGGCCATACATGAATGAAACAGCTATTATGTAAAGAAATAGTGGTTCTCAAAGACCACTATTGAGATACCTCCTTTGTGGCAGCATTGTAACTAAGAAATAAAAGTATCGCTTAGAACTTTTCTGACCGGAACAAACTGAGCGTTGCTGGAGGGGAGGTGGGTTGGAGGATGGGCTAAGTGGCTGATGGGCATTAAGGAGGTCGCTTGTTGGGATGAGCACTAAGTGTTATATGTAAGGGATAAATCACTAAATTCTACTCCTGAAACCATTATTACACTATGTGTTAACTAACTTAGATTTAAATAGGAACAAAAGAAGTTCTCTGACCCAACACTGCTCTATCCCTACACTTAGAAAATACCTGGTATACAATGGGCCCTCAAAAGATATTTGTTGAAAAACATGAATCTTCTGACTTTATCAGCATCTGATTAGAACTTTTTTCTTCATTTCTTTTTTTTTTTTAATGTTTATTTTAAGAGAGAGAGAGAGAGAGAGAGAGAAAGAGAGACCGAGTATAAGCAGGGGAGGGGCAGAGAAAGGTAGACACAGAATCTGAAGCAAGCTCCAGGCTCTGAGCTATTAGTGCAGAGCCCGACGCGGGACTTGAACTCACAAATGGTGAGATAATGACCTGAGCCAAAGTTGGACGCTTAACTGACTGAGCCACCAAGGGGACATTTAAAGATACTAATTCAACATAAGTGGACTAAAAGTCACCAAAGATGGATGTGCAGGTTCTCATTCCAAATAGCAACTGAATGTAACTTCTGTTTCCATATTAATATCTGACTTCTAAAAACTCAGTACTCTATCGAAAACAACAGATGATCTATTTGGCTTGTGGAAATGTGTGGTTGAAAGATTTAGTATGACTTTGTTGTTAATAAAAAAAAAATTCACTGAACTGCTTTATTTTGTTATTTATATTGTAATACTCTTTATGTTCTTGTCTATACAACTTTATATTAGTAGCAGCTCCAGAAACGGGGTAGTTGGAAACTCTTCTATCCCTTGGCCACAGCCAGGAAGTTGTCATCTTCTACAGGCCCCAGCTCAGCCTGAACGTCTCTCTCACATCCATCCTTCCAAACCCTTCTTCTGTGGAGATTCTTGCCTTCTCTCCTAATCACAGTGTTCACAGGTCTGGTCTATTAATCTTATCCTGGGGAAAGAGCAGGTAGATCCACAGAAGGAAGGAGGGAGGTGAACCTTGGGTCACATCAGTCCCTGCTAGCCTCTGCTGAGAGCCCACGCTACTCTTTCTGTTCCACTTTGCACTCCTCACCTCTCTCGCCCTCTCTACATCCCTCCGTGTTCCCATTCAGCTTGTCATCCCAAACCCCCAGCTCTGCCCTTCACTCTCCTGAAGCTGTGGCCCTCTTAGAGACCACTCCCCAGCCCTGCCTTATGGAGCCTACATCCCCAAGTCCTCCAACAGTGACCGGCAGTGAGGAGTTCAGGATTCCCACTGACAGGTCCCTGTGGCAACACAGGGAGTTGGGTTCCTTCCACCCCATGTAGGATAGGGCTGGGATGCGTTTTCCCAGGGTCCTATAGAACTCTTGACCCCACCTTAGTATTATCATGGTTTAATTGGGTTTTGTGTGCTGATCTGGCGACTTCATCCCCATTTGTAATCTTGTTTCCCTGGGAAAATGATAAAGTTTTGAAGAACTGACTAATAAATGAACTTTTGACATACCGTAAGTTTGTAAATTGGTGCCTTCCTGTTTTCTGATAAGGGTGTACCCTGCAGCTGCTCAAAAGGGCTTTGTTTGGGGTGGGGGCTGAAAGGGAAAAGGGGTTTGTTGGTTTTAACACAGAATATTTAGCTCTAAAGACTTTTTGAATCCTCTTAATTTATATTATTTCTCCATTGAAGTTTGGGCATTTTAGACATAATACAGTTTGCACAGAAAACATATTATTTCAGAGACATACAATTCCATAACTCTACATATCAACAGCTGTATACCTACATTGAGGAAAGATTCTTTACCATAGGCATTTCTTTATGGCATGGAGACTAATATTTTAATCCATCTTTTCAAAGAATGTACTGAGAGTTTTAACATGGAGTAGCTGGGCAGACTTCAACTGTGGTATCTATTGAGTCATGCTGAGTAAAATTTGGGGGTTTTGTGTCACTGGTTTTTTTTTTTTTTATGTTTTATTTATTTCTGAGACAGAGAGACAGCATGAGCAGAGGGGGAGTCAGAGAGGGAGATACAGAATCTGAAGCAGGCTTCAGGCTCTGAGCTAGCTGTCAGCACAGAGCCCGACGCAGGGCTCGAACCCACGAACTGTGGGATCATGACCTGAGCCGAAGTTAGACGCTTAACCAACTGAGCCACCTAGGCGCCCCAATGTTTTCTGTTTAAGTAACAGACCTGATAAAAAGGGAAAGTATTGCTTCAGAAATACTTACATTTTCATTTATCAAGATATGAAAATATTTATTATCCAGGTTTCCAGGCCATTGAATGTTTATCCTTGAACTAATGATCTCCGTACTTTTCTTTCTTAAACTACGCTAAATGAAGTGTGTCTTCGTAAACTTGGTTGAATTGTATGAAACTTGTGTCATACCGGCCCTTTAATCCACACTGTAAAGCTTTTTGTGGAAAATATCTCAACCTTTATTATCATATTATTTATATCTGAGTTAAATTAGAGCCAAAAACTGTCATTGTTGTTCTCTTACTTGCATCAAGAGTTTTACGTAAGTCTTATCCTCTGAAAAATTTGAGTCAGATTAATGAGCAATAAATCTAAAGATAACTTTCTAAAACCATTGGAGAGCCAAGAAAGTGAATATATAATTATGATTTAAAAGGATTTGTGACTAAGGCGCTCAAATGTTTCTTGGGTGCCTCTTTCTAGTTTAACACAACCGAATGAAAGTTACTTCCTAGTTATGTTTAAAATAGCATCATTGATTACTTTCAATGTTTTTTTTTAATTTTTTTTAAATGTTTTATTTATTTCTAGGAGAGAGATAGAGACAGCATGAGCAGGGGAGGGTCAGAGAGAGAGGGAATCATAGACTCTGAAACAGGCTCCAAGCTCTGAGCTGGCAGTCAGCACAGAGCCCGTCGCGGGGCTCAAACCCACAAACCACGAGATCATGACCCAAGCGAAAGTCGGACGCTTAACCGACTAAGCCACCCAGGCGCCCCTCAATGTTTTTTTTAATGATGTATGGAAATACAACAGTCCACCATAAAAGTTAAAAGTTGAAAAGGCAGAATATGACAGCTTTACCCAAAAAACGAAGAAATTAATTTAAGATACAGATGCCTAGGTAAATGTTTGTGTTAACTTCCTCATTGACTGTTTTGCTGATGTTTGTTCTCTTTCTAGTTAAAAATAGGCATATTCAAAAACATAGTATACTTATCAAAAAGTAGGAACTTATCTCATAAACTGTCATTTTATTAAAACATCATGCTTTACATTCCTGATGTGCCATAAAATGTGGAACAGAACTGTAAAACCTTGACTAGTTGGATTTCATGGGTGTTTTGAAACCAGTAGGGCCATTGGTTTGTGTCTACAGAATGGATTTTGATGTTTTTATAACTCATGTTGTCTTTTTATTGTATAAATTAGAAATGAAAGCTCTTCAAGTTACAGTTTGCTAAATAATGAAGGACAGACGTCCAAGTAAGAACTTTCAAAAGTGATCCACAACCTACAAGAGTTGACCTGACACATAAAACTGTTTTTAAAACTGCATTTCAATACTGTTTTCAAATTTCCTAGAGCAAAGGGGTCATGTGTTTAGTATGAAGCAACATCAGCGAGACCACATCTACAGTCAGAAATATTGACATCCACAAGTTTGAGTAGAAGTGTTTTTCCTTCTGTAAACCTAATTTAAATGTCTTTGGGTCCATTTTTAATATCTTTAAAGACCATGGCTCTATTTTTAAAGGACTTGGGGCAAGAATGTTCTAATATTAGCCAAAAATCCTAATCAGTATAGTGCAATAGTAGTTCTATTGAGGTTGAGCTGTTATGGGTTATTTTATTTCTTACTTTCCAAACTGTAAAGTGGTTATATTACTTTCATAAATAGACTTTTTTATGTCTCCATGTGTATATATATTTAGGGAGGAGAGAGACTCTGAATGACTCATTCTGAACGGGGCGGCGGTGGGGGTGGGGGCTGGTTTTTAACTTTTCAAATAGCTTTCTTTCTTTTCATTTCTTCACTGAATGTTGCCAGATACCATACATAAAACGTGTTCCCTGTCTTTAACTATCTCTCCTTGTTGCCAAGGTGTAAATCCAAAAGTCCAAGTTTCTTTCTCCTGCTTCATAAACAAGACTCGTTGGGTTCTGCTTCAGACACTTGGAGCCCTGCCAAAGTAGTCGTGATGATGTCAGCGTACCAAGAATGTTCACATTTCTCATGCTGTGCTCACATTCCCTGGACTCAAGCAAATGTCCTTTTTGAGCTCATTGAAGTTTTAGGGTTGGATTTAAAAAGCATGCATTGTTTGCAGTACTTTATGCTACCTTTTCCAAATCAAGGATCCGTTTTGGACATTTTGTATACATTTTGTATTTGTTGATTAAGGAAATACAGAATGACCAGAAGTTTATTGAGTGGTAGAACCAGCAAGATGTGTTAATCTAATAAATGGAAATTGTATTAATTTATAGAATTCCCTCATTCAGCAAATATTTTATATCTATGTTTATAACATATTTTTGTAATGTCATTTGTTGAATTTTACATTTTTATCAATAACAATGGCACCTACCTATCTTTGGAAAGAAATACTTAGAAGTTACAGTACAGAAATTATCTTCTGATACTTCTTGGTTATTGGTTAGCTGCTTGGTTTCTACGTTAGAACAATTGGAATAAATATGATCAATTCTGTGAAATAATGTTTGTCCTCGGACACAACTCTTGGTAAATACCAAAGAGATGATGTTTATATGGATTTCTGAGAGCTAATGACCTAACTATCCTAAAAAATAAAATGCCAGCTAATAGTTATTGATATCATACATATATTTATTTATTTTATAGCCTCTCATGTGAGTTGGTAAATTACATGTTTACAAGGTAGGGAAGGGAGATGGCCTTGAATATTAATGTTTAAGTTGAGTTTGGGTTGACTTTCTAGGCTGATGTTGGATATTAACTACTTCTCATTTCTTTTAAGGCAATGTGAGGTATAAATAGTTTTCTTTCAATCACCAAATTTTGATTCATTCAAAATAATAGAACTTCTTGAGACAGATTTGCTAGTCAAAACTAAGACAAGTATTGTTAATCATAGTCATCACTCTGGCTCTCTGCCCTTTGTTCTCATTGAGCAATAGAATATATCCTTTTGATAATTTATTTGTATAGCATTCCCTTGTAGCTTTTTACAAAAGTTTCAAAACAGGTTTAAACTAGATAAATTAAAATCTAGCTTGAATTCAGAGATTTTTTGAATCTCTATTTTAAGAAATAATTGTAGATTCCAAAAGTAGTTTTCAAATTAGGAAGGAGGCCTCTACCAGTGTTTCACTCCTGTCTTAGAATCTTGGAATTTCAAGAGTAGATTTGCAGAGCGAGAAAGGGACCTGAAACCCAGCTATGTCAGACTTCCAGATCTTACCTTCTTTGAAATTAACTCATGATAATGACAGCTCAAAATTAGTGAGTGCTTAAAGTATATTTATATAGTGGAGTACTGTAGAGGTCTTTAAACAAATGAAGTAGGGGTGCCTGGGTGGCTCAGTTGGTTAAGCATCCGACTTCAGCTCAGGTCATGATCTCACGGTTTGTGGGTTCGAGCCCCGCGTCGGGCAGCCAGCTCAGAACCTGGAGCCTGTTTCAGATTCTGTATCTCCCTCTCTCTCTGACCCTCCCCTGCTTGCTCTCTCTCTCTCGCTCTCTCTCTCTCTCTCTCTCTCTCTCTCGCTCTCAGAAATAAATGAAACATTAAAAAATTTTTTAAAAATAAACAAGTGAAGTAGTTACATGGCATGAAACTCCACTAAGCCACACAGTTTGTTGTTTGCTAGATATTCCTATTGTCTGCATGCAAGAAATGTCTCATAAACCCTATTATACTCATTCTTCATCACTTTTACATATTGTAGAAAGTACATAAATTATTTTCCCTGACATGATTTGGTTTATCTGTGATTTTGAGTTAAAGCTGTTGTTTATTCTGTACATGTCATGACACTTCCTAAAGAAGAAAGATTCCCCTTTCTTCCGCAAGAAGTCTTCCCAAATTGATACAAACACATTCTCTATTATCCAGTTAGTACAGTTCCCTCAGTTCACATTTGAAGAGATGGTTCTTGTAAAGTTGGTTCCATTTACTGTTTCTCACTGCCTCGTTTCCAATATGAGCTCCTTTTTCCTTCCTGTTGTTCACAGGCCCCCAGTGGAATACTGGGAGAACCTTGCTCAAGAAGGACAGGAGGGTTCCTTCTTGGCAGAGCAATGCTTTCTATAGACCAGAACTGCAACCACGGGTTTGTTATAACATTCTTGTTCCTAAACTTTAATCTCACATTCTCTCAACTGTACTATTCTTTTTATCCCTGTCTGAAAATCACTTCATCTTTTATTTGTGTATGTACACTGCTAGCAGCTGGGGACACAGGGTATGCATATTTCCATAAGTTGAAAGCTTCAGACCCGGCTCTGTCGGGGTGGGTTTATATTCAAACGTCACCACATTTTATTTCCAAATAGAAATGTAGTATAAACAAAGCGGAGACTGAGATCAAGTTGAACTGAGATGCTGCCGACACTGACCGCCTGTCTCCTCCCTTCTCTTTAACCCTGGTGATGACCTCCTTCCTGGTTGTGGGAAGTTCTTTTCACATCCACTGCCTTTTGTGAGGTCTCTTCTCCCCTGCAGTTCCACTCTGCTTTAGAAACATTCTTCTGATGTTAAGTTTGTGTTTTGAGGAAGCTTATTCTTGAATTGGATGCTGTTAAGTTCTGCAAGATCAAATGATGCCCTGCCCTTTCACTCTTAAGTGTCCAAAACACAACCAGGAGTAATAAGTTGATCATTTTTCTGATCCCCATAACACTAACGCAACAAAAAAATAACCAGTACAATAAGCCAATTGTTCTCCTGCCACAAGAGGAGAATCCAGATCCTTTGGTTTAATTGGACTGTAATTTCTATGTATGGTGTGAAACAACCAGCAACCAGAGTTTGAACAAGTTCTTGGTATAGCAAGTTAGCTTTAGTAACATCTATTTTTGTGAGAAGATTTGCTTTATATTGATGAAGCATTGCAGAATACCTAAATGAAATTCTCATAAAAGAATGATCCAATTGTATTGGGAGCTGTACTGATAGATCTAAGCCAGTTAAGTCAGTCATTTTATTTTGTGGGAATTTGCCCCAGATGTTTGTATCTCAGTGTTATGTTTAAAATTCAAAGAGTACCTGACTGGCTCAGTCGGTTAAGAGTCCGACTTTGGCTCAGGCCATGATGTCATGGCTTGAGCCCTGTGTTGGGCTCTGTGCTGACAGCTCAGAGCCTGGAACCTGCTTCAGATTCTGTGTCTCCCTCTCTCTCTGCCCCTCCTCTGCTCATGCTCTCGTCTTTCTGTCTCTCAAAAATAAACATTAAAAAAAATAAAATTCTATACTTGAGGCGCCTGGGTGACTCAGTTGGTTAAGCAACTGGCTCTTGATTTTTGGCTCAGGTCAGGATCTCAATTTGTGGGTCAAGCCCCGTGTCAGGCTTTGTGCTAACAGTGTAGGGCCTGCTTGGGATTCTCTTAGTCTCCCTCGCTCTCTGCCCCTGCTCCACTCATGTGTGCACACTGTCTCTTCTCTGCTCCTCCCTGCTCGCTCTCTCTCTCTCTCTCTCTCTCTCTCAAAATAAAGAAATAAACCTTTAAAATAAAATAAAGTTCTATACTTGCTCAACTTTGCTTTTTCAGTTATGTTTATAATTAAGCAATATGTTGGTGCTGATGTTGTCAACCTTTGATAAACATGGTAATTTATGTGGGGACTCCCGGATTTTATCCTAAGTCAAAGTTCAAATAAAGCCAGCCCAGAGGTAGTAGACTTAATATAGTCTTAGTGGGAAGCACATCCAAAGTTTTGAGATTAACCACTGGACCACACGTGGTCTGCTTTTGGCTGGCTGGACCCTTCCTCTGACTACCTAAAGTCAACAGTGCCAACATCACCTGACTCTGAGACCCAGGTCAGGTTGCCTCCAATGTCATTTTTATCAACTTGGCAAGTAAATCACAGCCAGAAATTCATCAGTTACCTTTCTTTCATCATGAGAATTCAAGAACCCTTTGCTTATTTGAGCAAATTTAACCAGAAACAATTTCCTGTACTCATTGCCAATTTAACCAAATTAGCATTGCCTTATTAAGGTTGTAGTGAGAGACTTCTTAAAGGTTTCCTTATTTTTCATTGTCTTGAAGAACTCAGTATAGCTTAAAATGAAATTATTTGTCCTTTATCTTTTTCATACCATGACTTCTTTGTTTTACTGGTTTATCATTGAATGGTATTTGTAATTGTCAGTTTAAAAACTTGCCAGATTTTAGTGTCGTTCAGATTTTAACAATTGAATTAGATGAAATGTGACTGATGGATAAGACTCCCTGTCCTGTGGTAGTAATACTGGATTCCCAGCAGTGGTCTTCTGTTACCTAGACATTTCACTAATTTGTTGTCATTTTAACCTTTTCACAAATGCCATGACTTGCATTTAGTTTGTCCCTAGATAATCAAAAGTTAATTGTCCTCCGTGCATATATTTGATTTGCTTATGCATTTTTCTTATCTGGTTTGCTTATAAGACTATAGACTATTATTTTAATGTAGTCTGTTTACTAGCTCTCTGACCTGCCATTTCATTGATATATTTTATGCATAAATATATGCATGTGTTTTATCATTTGGCTATGATTTCATGGCTCATGGGTTCAAGCCCCACATCAGGCTCTCTGCTGACAGCTCAGAGCTTGGAACCTGCTTTGGATTTTGTGTCTCCCTCTCTCTGCCCCTCCCTTGCTCTTGCTCTGTCTCTCTCTTTCTCTCAAAAATAAATAAGCTTAAAAAAATTTTTTTTTTAATCTTTAAGCTTAGAGGTGCCCGGGTGGCTCAGTTGGTTGAGCATCTAACTCTTGATTTCAGCTCAGGTCATGATCCCAGGGTTGTGGAATCGAGCCCTGCATGGGGCTTAGCACTGAGTGTGGAGCCTGCTTAAGATTCATTCTCTCTCTCTCTCTCTCTTTCTCTCTCTCCCTCCCTCCCTCCGTCTCCCTCTCCCTCTCCCTCTCTCTCTCTCCCTCCCTCCCTCTCCCTTCCTCCCTCCCTCTCCCTTCCTCCCTGCCTTCCTCTCCCTCCCTTCCTCCTTCCCTCCCTCCGCCCCTTTCTCCTGCTCCCTCTCTATCTCTCAAATAAAAAAACTTTTTAAGATATCATTAAGTTTAATTTTTTACCCATATAATTTAATTTCCAAAAAATTATTCAAGTAATTAGACATTTTTAGATAAAGTAAATTGCTGTTTATTCAGCATGAAAAGTGGTAGCTTTTTTTCCCCCATTTAGCATGATTAGAAATAATTATTGATAATTTTTGTGAAGACGCCAGCAGTGCAGGCCCAGGTTTTCACAAGAATGTAGCCTTTCCAGCCTAAGTCTAGTTGGATATCTGTGTCCAAAACGACATCAAACCCAAGAGAAACAAAGCCTGACAGATGGGGTCTGGAGGTGGGACGGGGGAGACAGCATAGTCGTGTGAATATAATACAGAGGTGATATTAATACCAGTTACCAAAAGGCATTTCCAAGACTTCCTCCAGGGTAGGATGTGAGAAGACCAGGACAGGATGCACACAGGCCCCTGGAGACCTGAACCTTGCCAGAAACAGAGCAGGAGATGATCCAAACACTGCCTTTGTGCCCAGGACGGAACTGGAGAAACCCCCTGGCCCGTGCTTGGGATGGAAGGGAATCGGGCAACAGCTCTGTATGCGGGCACTGGGCAGAAGAATGACGAGTGGGAGATACCTGTGAACATCCGGGACGGCTGGCCTCAGCAGGCTGCTGAGGGGTGGGTGGCTTGCTGACACTGGATGTCATTTTAAGCTGAAACAGATCTAGATAGCGCTGAAGTTGGCAACTCCTGTTTCCTATGAAGAGGATGTAAATGCATGTTAGGGAAATGCTAATATGTTACACTAAAATATATAGTAACCTGGAACCAATGACACTGATTATAATGAAGCACAGGTTTGGTTTGGTTTTCTTTTAACTAGCTTGGTTTAAAAGTGCTCTTGTGAAAAATTCTAAAGTTTATATGGAACCACAGAGGACAGGCAATAGCCAAATAAGTCTAAAGAAGGAAAAGCAAAGCTGGAGGTGTATCATACTTCCTGATTTCAAAAGCCACAATAATTAAAATAGTTTGGTACTGGCGTAAGGGTAAACATGTAGACCAGTAGAGCAGAATAGATAGCCCAGAAATAAAGTCACTCTTATACAATAAGTTGATCTGATAGAGGCAAAGTTCTGGACATTGATCTTGCAGTGATTTCATGGATATGACACCAAAAGCATAGACAACAGAGGCAAAAATAGACACGTGGGACTATATCAAATTTAAAACTTCTGCATGGCTAAGGAAGCCAACAGAGTGAAATGGCAGCCCTACAAAATGGGAGAAAATATTTGCAAACCATGTATCAGATAAAGGGTTCATTTCCAAAGTATACAAAGAAGCCTTACAACTCAAAAGCAAAAACACCCAATTTAAAATGAGTTAAAGACTGAATAGACATTATTCCAAAGGAGACATACAGATGTCCAATAGGTATATGAAAATATACACGGTGTTACTTAGCAGAGAGGTACAAATCAAATCCACAATGATAAGTCACCTCACACCTGTTCAGATGGCCACTATCAAAAAAATAAAATGGATGTGGAGAAATTAGAACCCTTGTACACTGTTGGTGGGAATGCAAATGGTGCAGCCACTATGGAAAACAGTGTGGAGATTCCTTACGAGGTAAAAAGTAACATTACCATATGCTCCAGCAATACCACTTCTGGGTATTTATCCAAAAGAATTGAAGTCAAGATCTTGAAGACATACTAGCACTCCAGTGTTCATTGGAGTGCTGTTCAAGTTGTGAAAACAACCTAAAATCCATTGATGAGTGGAAAAAATATAAATGGGTAAAAGAAGTTCTGCAAGATGCGACAGTATGCCCAGAGAATTTAAAACACAAATCTGATGGTGTTCCTGCCATGAAAAAAGAAACAAACTTGAGTGGTTTCCCATTGCTCTTAAAGAAAATGATCAAAATTTCCCTTTTTGTAGGAAAAAAATTCAAATATATGTTGATTCTCTTTAATCTACTTGATTTCATGTATTTGAGCACAAAAGAACTTATGCAAGGGTATGTAAAACACTTTACATCAGTCCTCTAAGGGAGTAGGATTGGAGACAGGCCAAATGGTGCCCTTAGCACGGTGGCTAAGAGCTGGACTCTGGGTCTAGAGGACTTGAATCCCTATCCAGCACTCACGTGTTCAGTGTATGGCCTTGGTTACTTAAACTTAACCTTGTTTCACCTTGCTATGGATGTTGTGTTATGGATAATAAGAGCAGGAAAGCACTTGGAAAGTACCCAGCAACTAGTAAGTACTATGTGTTTGCTGCTGTTATTTATTTTCCTCTCCATTCTTGGGTTGTTCAAATAAATGTGCTTTGCCTTTACAATGCACTTAAAAATTTAAAAGTTTTAAAGAAAAAGGGAACAAAGAGGCTCAAAAATATCTGGGGGAGATTCTTATTACTGCCTGCAAGGCTGTGAGTGACAGTTGCCTGTGTATTAGTAATTTCCATCTTGTTCTACTTTTCTTCCATTTCCACTGCACCCTTTTCCTGAGCCCCTGAAGTGAGGTCTGATGTCCCTGACCTCATAGCACTTTTCCTTTACAGCATTTATCCCAGTTGTAATTCTCTATTTCTTTGGGTCATTTTTTAATAACCAGCACCCTGTCCACCCACATCACTTGACTAGAACTTCTAAAGGGCCAACACTGTCTATATGACTCACCATTCCATCCCCAGTGCTTAGCACAGCATTTTGCCAAACTGAGAAGGAAAAGGGTGTCCAGTGGCACCTGCGGGCAGGTGTGGGGAGACTCTGGGCTCTATGGAAACTTGGCCAGAAAGGAGGGAGCTGATTGATACATTTTGGAGGATAGTGTCATTTCTGGCAAGGATTTTGAATTGTATGCAAATATGTTTGAGGCATTCATGAAAGATTTTAGCCAGAGCCATGACTATAGCATTAGATTGCATTTTAGAGCTCTTACTCCGGCATCAGTGTGGTGGATAAGTGGGTGGGTGGGTGGAGTCTGGAGTCAGCAGAGACGAAAATTATTGAGAGCCAGAACTTAGGCAGCAGGGAAGCAGCCTCAGGAAATATTTGTATGGAACAAGTAATACTACTGTGTGATGGAGTCGATGCGGAGCCATGTGGTGATGACGAAGGTGACCTCTGGGTTCCTGGTTTGTATTCCTTTATGGATTTTGACTTTCATTTGAGAAGAAACAGGGTAAAGATCAGATTTAGAGGGAAATACTATGAAATGAAATTTGTATATGTTAACTGCATGTGAGGCATCCTCAAGGAATTGTCCAGTGAAGGCTTTGGGCAGACTGGGCTCAAGAGAGAGATTGAGGAGATACGGGTCTGTACAGGGTGGATGCTGAAGGTGTGGATGGGGTAGCTCAAGCAGCAGCCCTCCCCATGGGCCCAGCCCAAGCGCAGGCCTAGCGTCTTCTGTGAAGGAAACTTCTGTCTCCAGAGAGACAGTTCTTCCTCTTTTGCCTAAATCGTATAGTATAGAAATTACCAACTCGGGCTCTAGATATTTCATATATTTTATTTGCCCCAAAAGCTAGCTCCTCAAACGGTTTTTCATTTCAGAAGCTTTTAGAGGTCAGTGGAGAACGTGCTATCTACAGCAATGCCATTTCTACCCTCTGAGATCTCCCTGCAGGACTGGGACCGCGCCTTCACAGGACACACGTGCAGGAATCTCACATCGTAGCCGTGCTTCTTCAGCCTTTCATCTTGGGCATTTACATCACCAGTTGGAGTGGAAGCAAAGGACAATGTGAAACAAATTTTTATGGTTTAATGTTAAAACTAAGAAGGGTGAAACTCAATATATTAGGCTTCTCCAGAGAAACAGCAGTACGATGTGTGTGTGTGTGTGTAGAGAGGGAGAGGGAGGCAGATAGATTGATTTCAAGGAATTGTCTCATACATTTGCACGGGCTGACAAGTCCTTCAGGGTAGGCCCGCAGACTGAAGATACAGAGAAGAGCTGCAGTTTAAGACCAGAGACAGGCGACTGGCTTCGTCAGTCAAGCATCTGACTTTGGCTCAGGTCATGATATTGCGGTTCGTCGATTCGAGCCCCGTGTTGGGCTCTGTGCTGACAGCTCAGAGCCTGGAGCCTGCTTCGGATTCTGTGTCTCCCTTGCTTTCTGCCCTTTCCCCACTTGTGCTCTGTCTCTCTCAAAAATAAATAAACTTTAAAAAAATTTTTTAAAGACCAAAAATAAATAAACATAAAAAAATTTTTTTTTAAAGACCAGATTCTCCTGTTGGGATTCTCCTGTTGGGAGAATCTCCTTAAGGAATCTCAGTCTTTTCTTAAGGCCTTCAATTGATTGGATGAGTCTGACCACAGTGTCGGTGGTGGGGTAGTGTCTGCTTTATTCCTAGTCTAGTGGTTTATATGTTAATAATATCCCAGGAAAACCTTCACAGAAATACTTAGAATGGTCTTTGACCAAATAAATGGGAATCATGGATGAGCCAACTTGACACAAAATTAACCATCACACGTATTAAGCTGACCTTGCCTGTGCTGTTAGTCTGCTGCGGGAAAGCTGTGGAATACTGCAGATCTATAAGGGACAGCTTCTGTGGGAGGTTCAGGCTTTACATTGATCGTCCAGAGCTTAAATGTGAAGTCCCAAAACATTCAACATTTTGAGATCCTTCAAGAAGCAGAGGCCTTTTGTTACTTACCCAGTTCAGGAGCTTTGCTATTGCCTTAGAAAAGTATTTAAGGATTAAATTCCTTGTTCTGTTTTGCATTGCCTTTCTAAGGAAAGCACATACACTCATGCACACAAATGAGCAGTTCAGGTGTTCTTCCATTTTACAGATAAGAAAACTGAGACTGGCAGCATTAGGTTCCATGCCACATTGGTGGCCATTAAGTGTCTGGGTTGAACAGGTAATTTCACTTAAAACTGAATATTTTCCTCCCCCCCCCAAAAAAAAACCCTTATTTCTAAGAGAGAAGAAAAGTGAGCACAGAGAACATGAATGAATGTGAGAATGAATATTTACAGAACTCTTACCTGAATTCACAATATGAGGGAAAACAATTTTGTCACGTTACATGCCTTACTTGGTCCCTCTGAGGTTGTGGGTATTTCAGTTTAGAAGAATTTAGGTTTGCAGTTCATTTCTTTCTAATTCTGAGTTTTTGGTAACTATATTGTTGGCAAAAAAGGTTGAAACTGTAAAGAAACCACCTCCTTCTCTCTCTGGGTCAACCTGCCCACTGCCGCATAGCATCAGATTGTATTTTCACAGCCCTCGAGTCTGCCAGGTTTGGGTCTCGTGTTCTTCCTCCTTCCAGTTTGTTTGGTTAGTTAGCTAATGTGTTTTGCATTCAACCAAGGAAGTTGAAAATACTGCCTCTAAGAGAGCCAGCTAGGGCAGAAGTGCTGTCCAACTTATGAGTGGCATACTGGCGAAGTTCTCTGGGTGATGATTGAGCCACCCACTAATTTTAGGCTGGAAAAGCATGGAGCACAGATTGAGTTTTCAATAGAAAATAACATCCTGCTAAGAAATTCTATAACCCTTGGAAATAGCTTCTGACTCTCTAGCTCTTGGCCATTTTGAAGGTTCATGTCCTGACTCATTCTCATGTTAAGTGTGGTAAAGACTTTAGTTTTGAAAATGTAACTTTCTACCTTAGATCATCTGGATCTCAAAGGTTATAAAAGCGAAGTTGTCTTTCTTTCCTATGACTAACATAGATAGGAAGTCCTGAGCCTCGGGCAACAGTCTCACCCGTAAGTGGATAAACTGAGTTATAGCACACAGGCCTACAAAATTGTCCGGAGTTACCCCTCTCAAGCTTGTAAACCATATACTGAGATGTAGTACAAAATGTGTATTAAATGGCCATACTTACATTTCTATCGTAAATTTTCAAAAATTTTCCTTGTGTACATCATCTACCTCAGTTTGTGTGGATGGAGTTTAAGTTTATAGCCAAAGCTCCGTTTGGTCTTGCACAACAAATTACATATGGCTTTGTTAGTTTCATTGACACCTTTTTGAACTTTGACAGGCCATTAAAAAATGTTTTCCAGGGATTCATTTCCCAAAGACAATACCAAAACATAAAAATGTTTGCCCTGAATACAGAGTCAGTTTCTAATATGTCATAGATTTGAACTTCTCCCTAGATTGTCTCATTGGATTTTCATAACAAGTTCGTGTAGTAGGTGGAACAGCTGGTGTCATTACGGCTTTATTAAAAAAAAAAAAAAAGAATCAGGGGAACAGCCTTCCCATAAAGACCCCTTGGGCAGTATATTTTTAGCAGTTACCATTTTTAGTCACCTGCGTTGAGTCAGGGCACTGATTCTGGCTGGCTGTGTTGCATACATCCGCTAATACTATTTAATCCTCATAACTACCTGTGAAGTCGCTGGTAGGGTTCTCACTTTATAGATGAAGAAAAGCTAAGTTTCAAGGAACTTAACCTATCCAGGGCCTTGCTGCTGGTAGTGGAACTCCTGTAGATAAAGCCCACACTTTTTCTACTCTTCAGGCTTTGCCTCATTACAGTGTTCAGATTGATGTCATTAAATTCTGTGACCATGTATGACCCATATTTGATTTTTAGTTCATCAGAGCATCTGAGCGGAAAATCGATCAGAGCCAATGCAAATTTGATTTGTTGAATCCTATGGTTGCTATATGCTAACTTTAATAATGAAATGCAGTAAATCCTGTGTGTGTATTTATTATGGCAATGAAGATGTTTTAGCTAAGAAGAAAGTATAACAAGAGGAGATTAAGATATTTAAGTTCAACAAGCATTTTCAGAACACCAGTGTTTCCCAAGTGATGTGATTGGTGCTTTCATACATACTTATTTAATATTATTTTTATAACATTCTAGCAGGCCTCAGTTGCCTACTTACGGATGAGAAAACTGAGCCTCAAAAAGAATACAGTACTTAGGGAAGAGTACACAGCCTTTAAGTAGAGCAGGATATGCACTGAGATCTTTTACCTTCCTGTCCGTTACTATTTCTCCAGTGTTAATGCACACTGCTCATAACACGCTCTGCTGTTACTGTGGTCACTGTTGTCCCTCAGCCCAACCCAGTCCTTGCCATTTGCATACCCTCACTTGTGAATTTCAGATAATTTAGGCAGCAACCCAGAGAGCATTTCCTGAATTGTAACTAGATTTGTCTATGGGAAATCATGCGTCGAAAGAAGGTACTATATTATGCAGTCATTAGCATCTTGTTTAGGAACCTCTGTTTTTCAGAATTAATTTCACAGAAAGCAATGGAGTTATCTATCAAGCATTTCTGAGAAATAAAGACAAGAGATGGATACATGTAGTTCAAATCAGGACAACTCATTACATCTGCAGTGGGTATTTAAGGAGTCCTGAGATAATTGAACATGGTAATTGCGTTGCTGTGTCTGAAGGGTTTCACTGACACTTGTTTTGTTTGTGTTTTGCCTGAGCCCATAATTGCAGAAATATTCTCCCATGGTGATTAGTTCCCAATTTAAAATAGACTGTTTCATTAAAGGTAACTCCATAATGAGACCAATGAGGACCCAAGCTGTGTGCTTTAATGATAGTAATTCCCTCTCTGCTTGCAGCTTGACCATGTGCACACAGAAGATGTGAGTCAAAGCCTTCATCTTAAGTCCTGCTTGAATAGCAAGAAAAGAGGAGGTCGAATTACATTGCCTCTAAGGTCCCTTCCAGCTTTAGCATTCTGTGATTCTTTGGAATATTCACCAAATTGAAGTTCAAAAATTGATTCTGCTTTCACACTGAGAGGGAAGAATGCCCACAATTGAATAAAAGATTAGAAGCTGTGGAGAGGAAATAGTTGTCTTGAGTGAGTCCTTTTATTGGAAATCAGCCTTGTACTACTGGACAGGAAATTAAGTTCTTGCCTGGGTCATTAATCATTGTGCCAATTTGAAAATTGGCAGTGGGGGGAGGTGGCTATATTTGAGGAGGAGGAAGGAGTGGGCGAAAAGGGCGTTCCTAAAAACTCCCCAGTGTAGTGGGCATTAGTGGCAAACATAGGGTGCTGTCAGCCACCCTTTTCTGTTGCAGTTGTCTCCAGTATGTCTGTCATTCTCCTACTAGTTCCCACACATCTCCTACCTAAACCTGTTCCCCCCTCTACCTAGAGGAGGGAAATAGAATTACAGGATTGCCACTGAGAAAGGGCAGAGACGTAAGAGTCTAGTAGGCATCATATTCCCCTGGTTAGCTCAAGGGAGATGTTCTAAGGAGGAAGACAAGATTGGGATATCCTTAGTTTTTGTCAAAGTTAACATTGATGATAGACCAGAATGTTAGCCAAAAATACCATTTTCCTACCTCCTTTGTCTCCCTCTTCCCAAGGGGAACCTCACTCGGGGAAACTGCCCCCTGCCTCATGAAGTTGGAGCTTCCCTCTGCCTATGTTAATCAGGCTGGAAAAATATCAAGACCATTCTTGCTTTTGCTTTTCCATTCTCCCGCCAAAATGGGACTTCTCTGGTGTAATTGCAATTTTCCATTTATTTTTCCTTTAAGGTGAGAAGTTTTGGTAAATAAAAACTTGGCAGCAGATTTTTATTTCCACAGAAATAACATCTCAGGGTGACATCTCAGGGTGTCCTCTGTCTCAAAGCTGTTCCCAGTGGAGTCTAAATATACCACCGGACTTTCTCATCACTCATCACAACTGCCTCGGAAATTTGCACCCCCTGGGGTCCGATTGACTAAGCCATCTATAAAGCTCTCTCTTCTCTTATAGATTTTTCTGATGGGAAAGTGGCTAAATTAGATTGAGAATTTAAGTATTTGGCTTGGTTACAGCCTGTGTGGGTTTTTGCTCTTTCTCCCTCTCTCCAGACACCTGTTTCTTTCTAACTGTAATTTCACTGTGTTCTTAACTGCTCAGTGCACAATATGGTCCTTAGCCTCCCTGATGAATCCTGCCCTGAATCATCCTCCTGAGCACTGCAGGGGCTTGGCCTGTGTGGTTATGGCTTCATGCTCATGGGGCATAGAAATAGACTTTGCTCTTCTATCTGCAAATCACACAACAGCCTGCATAGAGATCGGAGTCTTTTTCTAAACCAGTCCCCACTGTCCCCATGCACCCCCACCCCGTTATTTATACCAATGACGAGCATCTAGAGGTAATTTCTAAAATTAAAAAAATCAACACCAGGTCAAGTGTCATTGCCAGCCAGGAAGAGTATTCAGAGCAGCTAATGATGCAGGGGATGAGATCTAATGCCATGAGCCAGCTGCCTCTTCACAGGAAATCACATAGGCTTGCAGTATTGGGGGCTCTTTGGAATGAAACAGAGTAGGCTAGGTTTCCACTTTATTGGAGTTTGTAACCATAGACTGAGAAATAAGGTAAGTTACTCAAGAACTCTCGAAGTTCTGATGTAAAGAATGGATCACAGCCATTCTGTAGGGGACTTGGTCTTCTCAGTCAGTACTTTCCCCCTTGAACCCTGACTCCTGAGGTCACAGTGACATCCAGTTGTCAGAACCATGATCTTTCCCATGGTTTTCTGCTCCTTGACTCTGCATCAGCAGGCAGTAGTGGGAGCTGTCCTTGAAACTCTTCTTCTCACCCTTCTTGAAGGCCCACTTCCTTCCATCTGCTCAGTCCCTTTGTCTTTTTGGCTCATCCCTACTTATGTTGGCCTTAAGACTCAGGGCCTGTCTTCTCATCTCTGCAGAAAACCTAACTCTAGAAACTTCCATTGGTACCTCCTGTAGGTTTGCCTTCTTGACTTGTCCTATTGCCAAGTTCAGCGGCCTCCTGAATGCACTTCACATTCTTATTATCATTTCAGCCACAGATTCTTCAAAGAAAAAAAGTTTGTTTACCCCCTAAACCAGATCCTTCTCCTGCTGTGTCTGTTTTTGTCATTGTCATTTTAGTCCATGCCCTACACCATGTTGGTGACTCATCCTCTCTTTCATTCTAGGATTCTCAGACAAGGGCCCAAACAGCCTTCTAGGCTGCAGGTACAAGGGGACAGCATTCACAGCTTAGACTTGGTAGTTTCCATGTGTGAAGCACTGAGAGCCAAATATTGCACTCAACTCCACTGGGCTCATTCCATTTATTCCTCACAGCTTCCCATCAGATGGCCCATAGTGAGATCTGTGCTCTATTCAGAGATGGGAACCGCCGTCACTCCCCTCCTCTTCCCCAGGACTGATGCAGACTTCAGAATGGAGGAATGAATGCACTAACCGTCTAGGTTGCATAATGGAGGGCAACTCTCTTGGGGTTTTTTAAAGTTTAATATTATTTATTTTGAGAGAGAGAAAGAGTGTGCACATGCAAGCGGGGGAGGGGCAGAGAGAATCCCAAGCAGGTTCCACGCTGTCAGCACAGAGCCTGATGCAGGACTCGATCTCACAAATCTTGAGATCATGACCTGAGCTGAGATCAAGAGTTGGACACAATTGACTGAGCCACCCAGCCGCCTTGTGGATTTTATGACTGGGGACTCAAGTACCTTCCTTCCCTCCCTCTTTTCTGCTCCCTTTTTGGAGTGGTAAGACTTGGTTCTCGTGTGCCTTCCCTGCACTGTGCACCTTTGGCTCTGCCCAAAGTGGAGTGAGAACTATAAGGCGTAGCATAGGCTTTTGCACTGAGTTCTAAAGGAGAACATAGAGGGAGCCAGGAAGAGTTTATTCTGCTCTGACCAGCATGGGTCTGAGGTCCTGCATGCATGCTCATTCATTCAGTATATATTTACTGTGCAAAGCTGTTCAGGATTACATGCCAGAAATACCACCCCAGCTCCCACATATGATTGGGAGAAATATACTTTATACAACTCCTTTTATGAATTCTTTAATTAGAGGGGCTCCTGGGTGGCTCAGTCGGTTGGGCATCCGACTTCGGCTCAAGTCATGACTTCATGGGTCGCAGGTTCAAGCCCTGTGTCGGGCTCTGTGCTGATAGCTTGGAGCCTGGAGCCTGCTTCAGATTCTGCGTCTCTCTCTTCTCTCTGCCCCTTCCCTGCTAATGCTCTGTTTCTCTGTCAAAAATGGTAAATAAACATGAAAAAGAATTATAATTATTTAATTAGAGTTGTGATAAATGCTACAAGAACATTTCAGGCGAGCTGAAGCCCTCACTGGTGGGGCTCTTAGCTGTCCCGTCCCCCAGCTTCACATCTGAGGGTAGCAACTGGACAAGGTGGGTACCCAGTGGGCAGGAGGGCTGTCCAGGGCAAGCGTTTGTTCATGTCAATCCTCTGTTCACAACATTTCAGTAGATTGAGTTGTAGATTGAGTTCACCCACCTGCCTTCCTGCCTGTCACTAAGCCCATCAGGCTGTACCTGCTGCTTTTCATTTCCTCACACGGCTCTACCTGCACTCAGGTACTCTCATTACCTCCATTTTTACATCCTCACTGCCACTTCCACATTCTTCAATAGTCCACGGCCCAGCCCACCTTCAGGGTGTCCCTCGTGTCCCAGTTTCTCCTGTCTCAACAATGCCATTGTGATCTGTCTCCTCTCTTAGTTTGCACCAGTTCTCATATGAGCTGTTTCGGAATTCTCAGGGTGGGCACCAGCCATAGGAGCATCACCTGGAAAGTTCTTAGAAACTTGAGTGTTAATCCCCACTGCACACCTACTGAATTCAAGACTGGGTGGGGCCCTGCCCTCTGTGTTTTATCAAGCCCTGCAGGTGTTTGGGATGACTACCCATTGGAGAACCGGTAGTTTACATGACTCCTTTAGAATTTAATGATGTGTTGCTTTATTTTCTTACTTCATATGTTAATATTTTGCTTCCACAATAAGATTATAAATCCACAATTTTGCCCACATTTGTATTTTTACGCAGTGTTGTACGCAACAGTTGAATATACATTTAGATGCATCCTGAAAGCTGTTGCAATCGATTTTCACTTACTTCCACAGGACTAGTCATCTCTCATTTTAATTAGGAATCCATGGTAAATGCAAAATGGTGTGAAATTCTTAACAACCTCTGAAACCTGTTGAGAAGCTCCTGTTGGTATAGAGAACAATATAATACAAGAAGGGTTAACTTCAAAACCATTCTTTGTCAGTTTTTAAATGTGAGGAAGAAATGTTCTTGAGATCATTAGATTTTTGCTACCCCCAAAATAATAGAATAGAATGAGCTACAGTTTTCTATATGACATCAATATGATGGAAATGATAAAATAATAGACTTTTTGTGAACTAAAGCACTTGGTTAGGTTGGGAGATATTTCCCATTCTCTTCAAAAGGAAGGTTGTAATGATGTCAGAGTATATCCCTGTGGGGGCCTGTATGGAATTTTGAGGAGAACTCTGGAAGGCAGCTGTTGTTTCAAGAGAGAATATTTTAACTTGGTCAAACCCAATGGTTGGCCTGTAAAAAACTCAAAATTTTCTTTTCCTTCCTCCTACCTTTTACCCTCCTTCACTCATTTTTCTTCCTTTTCTGATATATTAAATAAATGTTTAAAATACCAGTGATAAGAGTTTCCTCTTTATAAATTAATGTATGGGGGAAGATTTTATTTTATTCTGTTTCATCCTGGTAGTGCATTACCCTCCCACCTTCCTATATGCAGTTATTTAAATGTCCTTATTGTGCCTTTTAACTTTGGATGTGTTCTTCCAACAGTGCAATGGTTGTGTACAAATATTTTAAACTTACATAAATTGTACTGTTTTAAATCTCACATTTCTTTTTTTTTCATATCATACTGTGTTTTAGAGAAACACTGTGGGTTTTTTGTTGTTGTTTTTAATTTTAGAAAGAGAGCACGAGTGGGGAAGAGGGGCAGAGAGAGAGAAGAGGAAAGAGAGACAGAGAGACAGAACCCCAAGTAAGCTCCACGCTTAGTGAAGAGCTTGACACCAGGCTCGATCCCACAAACCATGTGATCATGACCTGAGTCAAAATCGAGAGTCGGATGCTTAACCGACTGAGTCACCCAGGCTCCTCAAGATACACTGTGTTTTTAAAATCCATTCTTATTGTATATTTGTGCAGTTTCCCAAGAGTGGAAGCTAGGATCATGCACAGTAAGCATCCTCATGCATTCCCCTAATGGCCCTGGATGAACATTTCTTTGGGATACAGACACAGGAATGGAACTGCCGCTGAGTGTCAGAAATAGGTAAATTTGACTAAATGATGCCAGATCACTCTCCAGAGTCCTCCAGGAGACCCCCATCAGGAACTTACAGTTTTGCAGTCTAGTAGCTGTGAAGTGCATTTGAAGCTTGATTTGCATTTACTTGACTACCTAAGCTTCTTTTCACATGCTTCCTAGTCTTTATTNTTGCTTTTTTTTTTTTGGTAATTTACAAGATTTAATAGTTGAGATATCATCTCTTTTCAGTTTCAGGCTTTGCAAACATCGTGTGTTCTATCACCTGTCTGTCAACTTTTCCCATAATATCTTTCATTGAACAGAAATCCTTAATTTTAATATAATTATTGCTGTCCTTCCTTACCCAGAGATAGTGTCAGGGAAGGATTCCTTTTTAGTTTTTCTCTATATAGTGATTCAGTTTTACCAACACCAAAGACTAAATAGTCTTTTCCTGTCTTTGTCCTATAATGTAAAGATATAATGTAAAGATTTTTTCCATTTCTCTAACCCTCTCTAACTTCATTCATTCCACACATATGTTTGTATAAGTTGAAGTAACTCAGAAGGTGAGAGGAAAAAGCTGCCACTCTACGACTAGTAAGAATAACATTCATGAAAACAATGCCGACACACTCTACCCCAGCCTTGGAAAGTTTCAGCTAGGCCCTCAGTGGAAATACAGTGTCATTACTGAATGAAAAACCCATAAACATTCTAATCCTACTTTCCTTGCCACACCTTAGCTGGTCCAGTTTCAGGTATTATAGGACCTGCTTGTTTTACTGATACCTGTTTTCTTCTTATGAGCTATCATCACCTCAATATACTGAATTGTCTGCATATACTCCTGTTTGCAAAGCTAAACATGTACTCCCTTTTGATCACTGTTCCTGTGGACAAAGTATTAGTGAAGACAGGGATAAGCCCCTGTATCAACACATCAAGATGGATACAATATCGATTTTCTGATGATTACATATATCTTATTTAATTGATTGTTAGCCATAATTTCCATTCAGCATCTATATAGATTCTTAAATGTTATCAAGTCTTAGAGCACCTGGCTGGCTCAGCCAGTTGAGCATCCAACTCTTGATCTCAGCTCAGGTCTTTAGTACAAGCCCCATATGGGGCTCTGCATTGGCCATGGAGCCTAGTTAAAATTTTAAAAATTTTAAAAGTGTTATGAATGCTTACAGTTGCTTCCTAATGTCCCTGCCACTTTAAATGTTTTGGGTTTTTATTTTTAAAGAAATAAACTTTTAAAACCAGAAAATGAAAGTCAGTCTCCTTAGTGCAGTTTCAGAAATCAGACTTGCTGACTCAGTGCTTATTGGTGATTGTTGTTTTCTTTTTTTAATTTTCCCTGGTGATTTAGGTTTATTCAGAGGCTGGCCTTCCATTAGAAACAAGAATATTTTTGTTTGAAATATGTCTCTGTGTCCTGACAAAGTCATTGCTCCCAGAGTGCTTTTTCTCTCCAGCCTTGTTTATCCCATCGGACGTTCCTGCCAGAAGCAGCCTGTTTACGTAACTGCCCTTGTTGGACGGAATATTTTACGGAGCGCAGTCCTACACTTGCACCACAGCCTGTTTAACATGGAATAGAGACAAAACCTGAAAGGCACTAGAGAATGCTCAGTGAGCTAGATCTGTGGGGAATAAAAGTGGAGGCATTTGGATGAAAAAGAAGTAGGGAAGGTTGCTGAGCAGAAACAGGGGCGTTCTGTCAGCAAAGACTAGAGAAAACAAAAGAAGAGAGAATGGTCCCTAGACCAAGGGGTGGAGGGGAAACCATTCGCTGGAAGTGTAGGACAAAGGTATGCATTACTGTTGGAAAGCATGCTCGTTCCTTGAGCACTTCAACAAAAATGGAGCCCCCAATCTCAGAGCGACAGCATGACTATTGCTTGTTTGTTTTTTAATTAAAAAGATTTGGCAAGAATGAGGGCTTCTCTGTCTTGTGGGTCCTTTTCATTTTACTTGAGTTTCCATCCTTTACTGTAGTGTTGACTGATTCCTAGTAAGCATAGGACTCCATCCGAGATTGTAGTCACAAATATATTAGAGTAATTATATATTAAGCATGAAGCATTTTAATTGGAATTGCTCTTCGTTGAGCAGAGGGTTAAGGAGGAAGCTTGTCATAGAAAAGGTGGCATTTGTCATCCCCAGCTCTCTGTCTTTCCCAGAGCAGGAGTCGCTTACCAGGCAGCCCCATGCCACCCCAAACCCCCATCTTCTGCCATTTCTCTCTCCCCTCATCTTCCTATCTACCTGATGACCAGTTGCACTACTTCTTTAACTATATTCAGTTTAGAATACTGTTCTTTTTTTTGGAAGAAACTGGTTTCTCACTTTATTCTTTTTTTATTTTAATATTTATTTTTGAGAGAGAGAGAAAGAGAGCAGGAGAATGGTAGAGAGTGAGCGGGACAGAGGATTCCAAGCAGGCTTTGCACTGTCAGTACAGAACCCAATGCGGGATTTGATCTCATGAACCATAAGATCATGATCTGAGCTGACATTGGACGCTTAACTGACCAAGCCAACCAGGCGCCCTAGAATACTTTTTAATGGTTCATCTCTGGAGTTTTCTCAGGAGCTAATACTTTTCATCTAAACAGAAAGACATTCAGAATAATAACCTGATTACACTCCTTTTCACTCATGACAAGGATATCTTTGTCACATCGATGTTCTTTGAGGCTGATGTTCTTTGAGGCCTTATCATGTGCCACTTACTATGTTAAGCCCTTGATATAGATTTTTTATCCCAATTACTGATAGTGGTTTTATTGCCCTCATATTGTAGAACCAGGAGACAGATGGAGGTGTAAAAGGTTATGACATAATCAAAGTTGCACAGTAGAAAAGAAGGGCAGCATTTCAACTCCAGAAGTTCACACACAAACTGCTGGGCGAAGGAAAATGTGGAGGCAGAAGGGTCACCAGTGAGTACATATCAAATCAGGAGTCGCAACCCACATACTGAGCAAAAACTATACCTGGATTTGGGGGCATTATACCTCAACTCTGCTCTTACAGCACATGCAAGACTTTAAGGAGTTACCTTGCTTTGTTTAAAATTTTAAATACGGAATTTTTTAGAGCAAGCGTAAGTCCACAGCAAAATTGAGAAGAAGGTACAAAAATTTCCCACCTACTTCATGCCCCCACACAGCATAGTCTGCCCTGATGACCAACGTCGCCAGAGTGGTACAGTGGTTACAGCTGATGAACCTGCACTGGCACATCATAATCACCCAAAGTCTGTAGCGGGCGTTAGGGTTCGCTCTCAGTATTTTACCGTCCATGTATCCACCATTATAATATCATGCAGAGTGATGTTTTCACTGCCCTAGAAATCCTCTGTGCCCTACCTTTTCATCCTTCCCTCTCCACTGATCCTTGGAAACCACTGATCTTTTTACTGGCTCCATTGCCTTGCCTTTGCCACGATGTCCTAGTGTTGGAATCCTACAACGTGTAATCTTTTCAGATTAGCTTCTTTCACTTACGTAATGTGCGCTTCAGGTTCCTCCGTATTGTTTTACAGCTTGATTACCTTGCCTTTTGTAGCTAAAGAATTTAGTGAAAACGTATCCCTGACCTTTGCAACAATGAAATTTAGGACCCAGACAATATGTTTTGATTTTGTGTCCTTGCTAGCTTTCCCATACCCAAGTCCATGCACCCGGCCAAGGTGGGTGTCCAAATTCGGACTGCCTTCCCCGCTCTGCTGTGATAATGCTGAGTAGGCTCTCCATCATACTTTTAAGAAACCATTCATGTCTCTGTACATGGAGTTTTAATCACTTCAGTTTGGACCGAAAGGTTAAAAACTAAATCCTTTATAATCAAGGCACTTTTTTTCCTAATGAAAACCACAGCTTGAACAGCTGCTTGTGTTATTGTCTCTCCTCTGTGGTCCCACTGGTGTGTGGGAGTTTACTGTTAGGCTGTGGAAAAGGGAGCAAATAAGAAGCCAAGAATGGGGTCATGTTTCGATAGAGAAATAATGGTGGAATGTTAAAATCCTTGAGTGTTTCCCCCCCACACACACTTTGGATATGCAGTTTGGCTCCCTTTTTCCCTTTTAAGTACTTCCATAAGGCAAGGGAAAGAAGCATATATCATAACCACTATAGTCTTGAAAACTTTGAGACCTCCGCTTTGATTCTATAGTGTGCTTCGTTTTCGCCTGTAGGTGTAAAGTGACGGCATAGCTTTAAAGTCTGGCTGTGTTGTGTATGTCCGCATTTTGCCCGTCTGCGTTGGTGTGCTCTTCCTTTCCCTTGTGCTTATCTGTGTATAATGTGTTTTTCTTGTGTCGATTTCTATGTCCCATTTCTTCTTAAAATCTGTTTCCCTCTCTCCCCTTCTCCTCATTTCTCTTCCCTGCCTCCCATTTTCTATTCACCTTTCTTTTTTATTGTTTGCTTTTTGAACTGCATGATTTTAAATTAAAGCCCAGGCGCCTGGCTGGCTCAGTTGGTAGAACATGCAGCTCTTGATCTTGGGGTTGTGAGTTCAAGCCCCTCCAGTGGGCATGCAGCACACTAAAAAAAAAAAATAAAAAATTGAAGTTTTATTTTGCTCTTCTTAATTTCTTATGTAGATAATTTTATATCTCTACAAAAGCATCCTACCTCAAAGTTAGTTTTTACTTGCTAGAACCTTGATTTTTCTTTTTAAGTTGATTTATTTTGAGAGAGAGAGAGCTAGCAGGGAAGGGCATAGAGAGAGGAAAGAGAAAGAAGCCTAAGCAGGGTCTGCACTGTGAGCGTGGATCCTGATGAAGGGCTTGAACTCATGAATCATGAGATTGGGGCCTGAGCCTGAGCCACTCAAGTGCCCAAACCTTGATTTTTTTTTTTTCTTTTGAGCATAGGCTTTTGATCCTTAATAGATACAGCTGTTCATCCTGGTGACAAGTACAATGCCAGAAATTAAAGAGTGGCCGGCTTCTGATTGCACAGAACAGGATAAATGATCAGCAGCACTGTTTCCATGCTTTGGTCACCCTAAGTTACACTTAGAAGACCTGTTTTATTATTTAACCAACTGCCAGGATCATTTGGGGGTTAAACAAAACAATCTGAATAGCCCTCCAAACTCTATAAAGAATTCATTGCATATAGAAATAGTAAATGATCCTTCTTTCTGCTAACTTCAGGATATTTTTTCAGTAACACACAGGCCTAGCCAGCCTCTTACCTTCTTGACCTCATCCTAAAGAGGGAAGTATTGCTGGGGAAGCAGCAAAATAAAGGTGGGCTTAGAGTAAGAACAGAGTTCCCATCCGGATTTGCTATTGACTTGCTGTGACCAAAGGCATAGTGCTTAATCTTGGCCAGCTTCAGTTTCGAAGAGGTCAAGTCTCCAGTAATCCTCCCCGTCCCCCCCACCCCCACCCCATGGGTTGTTGAGTGAGAGTGTGCGTGCGTGCGTGTGTGTGTGTGTGTGAGAGAGAGAGAGAGAGAGACTGGCCGGGAAGAGGTATCCTGAGATGGCTCAGGTCCAGAGGTTCGGACCCCTCTTTCTGTTCTGTTTTGTTTTTCCACATCCTGTTGACTTTCTTAAGAAGCTGGTCATTTGGTGTGTGTTTGTCTTTTCTCATCTTTGCCGGTGCTGGCATTGAACATATTGCAGCATTCAGAGGCAGGCTGGACCTACCATCCTTTATTACCTTTTCAGATTGAATGTATTTGTCAGGGCAGAGGTAGGAACTCAGATATGTCCTAACAGAAAGCTGTCAACAGCCCTTACACGAGCTTGTTCATAACTCTTACGCGAAAGGCTGTAAACAGAGGCCTCTCAGGAAAGGTCATCATTTCAGAGAGAAACAAAGCATTCCAAGAGTCTGGACTTCCCACCTAAATTTCTTGAACATTTCCTGACCAATATTCACATACTTACATACAGCATCATCTAGATCAGTGATGTTATGAACCCTTGTTCAAACCACAGTCATGCCCTCCTCTTGGAAATACAGAGTAGTCTCTGTGTTAGAGGAGATTTTTATTTGAGCCAACTGTTAAAAACCATTAAAAATTGGATGTGTTTACATAAAAATCCAGATTTCCTGCCTCTGGAAATCAGCAGGTGCTAGAGCTATCAGATTTCCATCTCCACCTTTTTTATCAATTTTACCAATTTACAAAAATTT
>NW_027528357.1:6896859-6988624 GCF_008692635.1 Crocuta crocuta
TATAAATATATATATAATTATATATGTACATTTCTTCTACTTCTAAACACCTACTCTTCAAAGCAAGCATTTGTTAAGTTTGTAGGATGGACTCAAACTGTGCTGTCAGAGAAGCAGAAGACATGATTTCTGCTCTCAAGACACTTCTGGTCAACTAAGAAAACAATACAAAAAAAGGTGAAATGCGGGGGGAATCATTAAACATTAAGCTCTGGTAATAAATACAAATGAAGATCAGCATGGGCTGAGGTCAGGGCAAACTTCCTGGATGACTGGGTTTGAACTGATGCTTAAGTTCATTCCCTCATTCATTCATCCATCATTTATTAAGTACCTACTATGTGTCTTGCACAGTATTGGGCACTGGGAATAAAATGGTGATTGACACGTCCCTTTCTTTAGAGAGTTTACTGTTAGTGTAGATAGCCATGTAAGTAAATAAGCACAATAAAATATCGTACTTGCTTGGATAAAAATATATGGGCAGATAATGAGATAACTAAAGAGTGTAGTCAATTTTATACCTGAGATAAGATGTTTTTAGAGAGTAGGTGGTGAGTGAATTGATTTGGATAAATAAGAAGCCAAAACTAGGGAATAGAGGAGAGGCATTCCATATTAGGAGTTCAATATGAGAAGAGGCATAGTTCACTATGGGTACATCTAGTTGGGTTTTAGCATGTTGAGAGGGAAGTGAGGGCCAGGTCTTGGAGGGCCTGTGTATTCATTAAGAAGTGAAACTTAGAGTAGATAGAGAAGCACCAAAGTCCGAGGATGGAGGGGCACACATCCCCATCCATTCTCTGCTGCCTCCAACCCAGAGGGTGACCTGTAGGGTTAAATCACCAGACTTGCCTGCTTTTTAATTTCCAGATAAGTTCAGCCAGTAGACAGATAGCCCCAGCAGGAGATGGGCAGGAAGAGAGTGAGGTCAAGGTCTTTAATTCTCTGATTTCTTCCCTTGAAGAATCACCAGGAAACAGCTGCGTCTCCCCTTCTCAAGGTGACCTTACTTACATCACTTTCTCCTTCCAGTAACTAGTTGCTTCCCTTGTCCCTACATGTCTGTGGTGGTACTTCTCTGACACTATTCCCGGGTTATCACTGAGCTTCCCCTGCAGCCCCCCCACACCCTTAGTAGTTGTCCTAGTAAATACATCCTCTGCAAATGATCCTCACTTAAAATATGATTTGATTTTAATTTTAAGCAGTAGTGTAAGGAATGGTTTCCTAGAATGGAAGTCAGGGAGCAAAGCAATCAACTAGAAAATTGGCAAAAGTGAGAGATGATGCAGTTGGGAACTTACGGTAGTAGTGAAATAGAAAGGAACTGATTGATACCCGAAGGGGAATGGCATTGAATCGACAGCAGTTAGATGTGAGAGACTAGGACAGGGAGGAGTCCAGGATGACCACCCGGGATTCTCACTTGGGTGCCTACTTGGTTCAAGAAGTAAAAAGATGAGGGGCACCTGGGTGGCTCAGTCAGTTAAGCATCTGACTTCGGCTCAGGTCATGATCTTGTGGCTCGTGAGTTCGATCCCCGTGTTGGGCTCCGTGCTGACAGCTCAGAGCCTAGAGCCTGCTTTGGATTCTGTGTCTCCCTCTGTCTCTCTGTCCTTCCCCCACTTGCACTCTGACTGACTCTGTCTCTCTGTCTCTCTCTCTCTCTCTCTCTCTCTGTCAAGAATAAACATTTCTAAAAATTTTAAGAAGTAAAAAAAAAAAATGAGTTCAGTTTTGCATATGTAAATTTTGAGATCTTTGCAGTAGAGCCATTGGAGATCCGCACCAGGCATGATGTAGCATGATGTGGAATTCAGACTAGGTCTGGCTGGAGGGAAGGTTGGTGTGTTGTCAGCCTTTAGGGGGTCCTTGGAGCCAGGATGACAGAGGGCTCCCCCCAGGAGAGCTGAGAGGGAGAGAAGAAGTAGAATATGGGAGTAAGTTGGTCATGCACAGAACGTAGAATGGCACTAAAAGGATCCATAGTTTTGCACAGACTGAGAAAAAAAGCATGAACAAAAGCAGGAAGGAAGAGAATGATACTGATCTCACAGGTGGTGGGAGAAATGCTTGCAGAGGCAGAGTGGAGCAAGATTATGGAGGGACTTGAAAACTGAGGCAGAGGAGCCTGATTGAGGCTAGAAATTGAAGAGCTATTACACATTTATATATTCTACAAGTGTGCATTGAACACTTAGGTTTTGAGTGAGATGAAATCCATTCAGGTTGTTTTAAGATGAGCAAAGGGATACCACAAGGGCAGAAATGAAAATGACCTTAACACCTGAAGCTTTTTTTTTTTATTATTTTTTAGAGTTTTTATTTATTTTTGAGAGAGAGAGAGACAGAGCATGAACAGGGGAAGGGCAGAGAGAGAGGGAGACACAGTATCTGAAACAGGCTCCAGGCTCTGAGCTGCCAGCACAGAACCCAATGTGGGGCTTGAACTGACGAATCACGAGATCATGACCTGAGCCGAAGTTGGACACTTAACTGACTGAGCCACCCAGGCGCCCCATACCTGAAGCTTTAATACCAGTACAAAGTGATGAGGAGTGAAGCCAGAAGAGTAGCAGTGAGTGCTGAGGGGACAGTGATTGTAAGGGACAAAAGAGCAAGACTTAGAGGGAAATGATAATAGGAGAAGAAATAAAAATGACTCTGAGATTTCCACATTAATTGGTCAGCAGGCAGGTTCAAATCTAAGACCTTTATAAGTTCCATCATGTTTACGATAATGGTGCCCCAGAAAAGTTCTGATTATTCTGAAGGAGCAACTGGCCAGTTAGGTACAATGAAAAATGCAATTTTTCCTGTTTTCAAAACAATAAGGAAACCATTTGTCTCGTGTGAAATAGGATGATTTCAGTTTTGAATCCAGGTCTAGTTAAGTTCAAGGATGGAGTTTCAAAATTGAAACTAATGGTCTGACTGCTTTGTGTTGTATAATCTTAGGTAGGGATATACCTACAGATAATTTATGGTGAAACTCATTATTTTTCGCTAATGATTTTTTGTTGTTGTTCTTTGGCTCTAATCCCTATTCTCTGTGGTTTTATGTTTGAGCCTTTGGGTTGATATTTGTTCTTTACCTTCCTTTTCCCCTTAATTCTGTTTCTACTCCCACCTCCCCAAAACATCATAATTTTAGGAACTAACTAGGAGCCATGTAGGAATTGGATTTTAGCATAGGAAGTGCTGTATTGTCATATGTCAAGTTTGTATTTTTGTTTTTTTAATTACGCTCAAGATTAATGGAAATTTCAAAAACTGGTAATATGAGAGAGAGCAGAAAATTCACAGAAAATAAAATATAAATCAATTATCATAAAAATGAGATCCACCTTTAATAAGAAAAAATGGAATTAAAATGCCAGTAAGGTACTGTTTTTCATCTACCAAATTGGCAGTGATGAAAAATTTGGCAATAAAAGGCTTAGGAACTGTATAAGGAACCACATTATTGGTAGAAGTATAACTAAGCACAATCTCTGTGAAGGTTAGTTCTGCAGTATCTATCAAAAATAAAAATGCACTTACCTTTTGGCACAGCAATTTGACATTTAGGCATTTTCTCACCAGTGTACTTGGATTAAGCATGCATTATGCCTTTGGTACAAGGATATTAACTTCAGCATCACTGGCTGCAAAAGATTGAAATAAATCTGAATATCCATCAGTAGGGGACTGGTTCAATTAGTTATGGCATTTGCTCATGGTAGAATATTGAGCAACTCTTAAAATGAGACAGATTTTAATGGAATGATGAAGTAACTGTACAGAATGCTACCATATGTTTTGAAAAGAGTGGCATTGTGTGTACAGATAGATTTTGTCAGATACTGTCTCTGGATGGATGTGCAAGAGAATGATAGCCCAGCTTCTGCAAAGAGATCTGAGGATAAGATTGGGAAGGAGACTTGCTTTTCACCCTGTACCTCTACCATATGGTATTACGTGAATTTTTTGGCAATTACGTGTATTAAGTAATCTATAAAAGTCTTCACCTTACTCAATAAAAGGGAAGCTAAATTATTCTCAAACACCAACAGTTTTGATAAAGAGTTTAAGTAAATGAGTTTTCATACATTGTGAGTGGAAGTAAACATTTACATAGAGTTTTTAAAGGGCATTATATTGGTTTGTACAGTTTAAAATAATAAATTGCATAGCTTTTACCTGGCAGTCCAACTTTTTACATTTTAATCCTATGGAAACTCTAGCCTGCCTGCATATGTACACATAAAAATACAAGAGAGTTTGTACAGTTAAATCTTGAGCAGAAGTGCAGATTCTTACCAGGTTTATTTGGTTCCTGAAAAATGGCAACTGGTTGATTATTTCTATCACTTGAGAATTGTTCATTCCTTCATATTTGGAAATATCCCATTGGTCTTAAAGTTCAGATATTTGAACCATTTAGATTGTGTTTCATTAGCACAACTGACCTGTTGAAAGCAGTTGATGTTGCTGGTCTGTCTCTGAAAGAGGAAAGAGAAGAAAAGTGAGAAGAATGTATACATTCACTCATTCATCCACTGTTTAATAAGCACCTACTATATACCATGTGTGGTTCGGTGCTGGTGGTACCACACTGAATCACATAGACATGGTCATGGCATTTCAACATTCCAGGCTTCCTTTTTCATTGCCATTTCTGCTCATTTTATCTATCCTAAGGTTACTTTGGTGTCCTGATGCCATTTTTGTCGCTTTTGCTTACTTTTTCATTTTATCACTTTGCACCAGTTTATGCAACTTTTTTCTGCTCCCAGAATGAGGGAAATGCCAGTAGACTGTTGTTCTCTTGCCTTATGGTACCACAGATGGGTACTAGAGAGGCCTCCGCTCTCTTTCCATTTCTTTTTATTTACACACATAAAGTTGTCCACTGTGCCGAAGGGGTGGCGAACAGTAAAACCTTAGCTCTAAAAGAAGATTTACCACACAGTGTGCTCATTATCAGCAGTGATGGAGACCAGAGAAGCACGAAGCATAGGGAGCCCCATCTTCACCAATGGCATGGAACTTCTTTCCCACTGATCATCTACCTTAACTTCCCAGTCAGTAACAAACATGACAGACTTGACTTTGACCACCTCTGACTTTGCCTGTTAATTTCTATACATCTCAGCATTATTGCTTTCTCTTCTTAGTTTGCTTCCATTGTCGTTTCTGACAACTAACTGACCTTTTCCCTACAGGTAAAGGAGAATGTGTTGTAGTATAGCTTCTATAGCATTCTACAGGTCCCTGAAACTTAGATGCCTCCGGGCAGACCTCTGGCCTCTTAGCTGTGCTTCACATCTCATCCATTTTGAGGTCAATCACAGTAATCCTCTTCAAGGACACACCCACAGAAATGGATATTTTCTGGATGACAGTTAGTTCTTCTCAACATATTAATTATGCACTATAGTTTTAGAAGCGTATCGTGAAGGCGGTACAGTTAGTACTTATCTTTGCTTTTTGAATATTATCGTAAATTTGCTTAAGCTGTAATTGACGTGCATGTCATTGGTGTTGAATTTGCTCCTGCAAGTTTCAGGGTTCTGAGACAGAGCACTTCTCACAATGGAGACGTTTTGAAATCGCCAAAGCTGTTGAAAAACAATGCAGTATTCCTTCCTCTCCAAGACCCACGTTTGACAGTAACATCTCAGAACAGATGTTTTGGCAGTCTTCGAATGTTTTTTATTTGGTGGCACAAAGACTCTGTTATTCATGAAATGGTCTGTTAAAAAATTAGTTCCTTCGTGTGGGGGTTGTGGGAATATGTGCTACGTGAATCGATTTCACATTTTGACAGGGCCTGGCTTGTTCACTCTTTAGACTGTCTCCAGGCTTTGACTGTGACAGGCCACAGCAGTCACAGGGAATATAGTAACACAAGAGCTCAGCATCTTTCCCAGAGTACTTAAAGCTGACTCATCTGCAAGCGTCATATTCTTTTGTAAAAGAATAGAAGCTAAGTAAAACTCTGTAGAAAATTGGTCTTATAAAATAGAATGAGAGAATGTAGCCGCTCATGTTCGCTGGTCCTTTGGATTATTCTATTACAGTCCACTTCTGAAGCTCACACTTATTCGTGTTCAATTCCTATTGAAAGGAAGAGCTGCTACTCTGAGATAAACATGGGTCAGCTCGGGGTGCGCACCTGACACAAGGCACCATACAAGAGATCTCAGTGTAACTGTTTATGAATGTTGGGATATGAGGACTGGTCATTGTCATTTTTTAAAAAAAATTTTAACATTTATTAATTTTTTGAGAAACAGAGACACAGAGTATGAATGGGGGAGGGGAGAGAAAGAGGGAGACACGGAATTAGAAACAGGCTCCAGGATCTGGGCTGTCAGTCAGCACAGAGCCCTACGCGGGGCTCGAACTCAGGAAATGTGAGATCATGACATGAGCCGAGGTTGGATGCTTAACTGAGTGAGCCACCCAGGTGCCCCAACATCCGGTCATATTTAGCTGCTATTTTATTTTTATTTTTTCTTTTATCTGTGTATGTTAATTGGTCTCAGAACAGTTTCTTGTAAGTGCCCCCATGTATGTGCATGTGATTCTGAGGTCTTTCTATTCAACAGAGGTGACAAACACAAGTGAGACTAGAAATTGAGAATTTACTCAGCTTGATATTGACACAATAGCCATACCAATTATGATTATTCATTTGGTCCATAAGCCACAATATGTCTGTGGCTGCTAAATAGTATAAGATCACAAGCACAATGGAAGAATAACTAAAGAATTGCTTGAATGACAAGCCCTTAAATTGGGAGAGAAGAAAATGGTGTTAAAGGGATAGAGGTAGTTATGTCAGGAATCCCAGGCGCTGTTATATGAACAAGAATATCAGCAATCATGACAAACAGGGCAAGGAAAACCAAGTCTAAGAGTTCTAAGGCTCAGGGCATCTGGGTGGTTCAGTCAGTTGTGCATCTGACTCTTGATTTCAGCTCAGGTCGTGATCTCACAGTTTGTGGGTTCAAGCCTCACATTAGGGCTCTGTGCTGACAGTGCAGAGCCTGCTTGGGATTCTCTGTCTCCCCTTCTCTCTGCCCCTACCACACGTGCACGCACTCCCTCTCTTAAAATATAAATAAATAAACTCTTTTTTTTAAGTTCTAATGCTCTCATTTCATGAGTGGAAACATCCTCTCTTGTCAGGAATTACATTTTTTTCCCTGTGAGTACTCTGTCACTTGATAGAGGACTTGAACAGTATCTGCAATGACAGTTTTGTTTTGTTTTGAGAGAGGGGGGTGGTGAGGCAGAGGGAAAGGGGAAGAGAGAGAATCTCTCAGCACGGAGCCCATCACAGGCTTGATCTCACAACCCTGAAATCCTGACCTGAGCTGAAATCAAGAGTCAGATGCTTACCTGACTGCCCCACCCAGGCGCCCCTGCAAGCACAGTTTTAAAGGAAGGCAGAGATGTTCTGGACCCGCACCTTCGAATACAGACACTACGAGCCACATGGGACTGCTGAGTGCTTGCAGTGTGGCTGCTGTGACCTGGGGTGTGCCGCAGCATAAAACATACACAGGATTTTAAAGACTTAATGCAAATAATAATAATAAATAATAATGGTAAAGACAGTGCAAAAGAATGTTAAACATCTCATTAATGATTCTTATATTTAGATGCATTGGTATGTAATTAAAATTAATTTCACCTCGTTTTACTTTTTTTACGTGGCTACTAGGAAATGCATAATTGCCTATGCGTCTCATGCTCTGTTTCTGTCAGGCAGCACTATTCTAAATGTGTCGTCTGATGCAGAAGTGGGAGGAGCAGTGACAGTCCTTGTCCTATGAAAGCTTTTCTGAAGGGACAGAATGGAATTCAGTGGAAGCCTGTGTGCTTTCAGATAATCTCTGAGCTCAGAGATTGAACATCAGCAGACCACTGTTTGTTGGACTGTTTGGTATACACACAGCCTCCCCTCCCCCATCCTAGGAAAATTTTTCTAAAATATTGATCACAAATTTAAAATAAATTATTTCATACCCATAGAAAGATGAGATCATTAGTAGGTTTTCATAAACTATATCTGGTTTAATGGTAGATAGTTTGGATTTTGTTTAGGTTACAAATCTACAATGCCTTATTCTTCTAATGCATTATTACAGAACTTGGAAATGTTGGCAGAAATTGGGGTCTATGTTAGATGGTTATGGACATTCTAAGTGGACCTATAAATTTGGATTCTCCCTGAAAACTACTTTTGTGCCCCAGTATATCACATTCCAATGCTCAAAGATTGTCTGTCCCATCCCAGAAGATAATTTAAAGTGCTTACTAATCTCTACTTTGGTTGGATTGGTCCCTGAAAAGTATTACTTGAGGTTCTGTACACTACTCAGATATTTTTTTTATTTTTATTTATTTTTATTTTTATTTATTTCTAGGGGGGAGAGAGAGAGAGAGAGAGAGAGAGCGTGAATAGGGGAGGGGCAGAGAGGGAGGGAGACACAGACTCCGAAACAGGCTCCAGGCTCTGAGCTGGCTGTCAGCACAGAGCCCGACACGGGGCTCGAACCCACGAACCGCGAGATCATGACCTAAGCGAAAGTCGGACGCTTAACTGACTAAGCCACCCAGGCGCCCCTACTCAGATATTTTTTAAGTAGACTGATAACATGCCATTCTTTCTCTGATGAGTGAAAACATTCAGCTAATGTTCAGAAGTAGGCAAGTCTTGTTTATAGTCATGCAGAGTTCACCTTTTATGTAGGACTTTGAAAACCTGCAGTTACTAATGTGTTACTTCATTGTTTGCTGGTCCTGGGACTAATCTTCTGTCTTTTGTTCAGTGAACATTTATTAAGCACCTAATGCATGCAAGGGGTTGTGCTTTCCTTAGACATGTTGAATTTGGCTCTATTAGACTTCCAAGTATAAATATCCAAGAGACCCTTAAATACGTGTCTTTAGAAGTTAAAAGAAATTTGGACTACAACGAATATGTTTATTATATATTTATACAGCCTTTTTCACAAGAAAAATACAAATACTTCACTGATCTCCAAAGAAATGCAGATTACAGGCAAAAGATGCTTTTTAATGCATACTAAATTTTCTCACTTAAAGAATACTCACTTTAAGTGTATTCTTAAATATAAATTGGTTTAGGTATTTTGGAAAGCCAGATAGCCAGGTATTTTAAACACAAAGAATTGTGTGATACCCTTTGATTTAATAATCCTGCTCTGGAAAATGTATCCCACAAAAGTAAGGCAAAAGGAGAAAACATCTCTGTGCATCTTGAGAACAAGAAAGGGACCCAAGGGCTGCTAATTGGATATTTATGCTAAGTACTTAAAATCATCTCTGTTAACCTTCACTGCAGCCGTCCGAAGTGCCCCCACTTTATGGGTGAGAAAACAAGGCTCAGACGGATTAGTAATTTGTCAGTACTCTAAAACTCGTAAGTGGCAGAATTTGTACTTAAGTCAGTCCTAGCCTAACTCAGACTAAGAACATGAAAATAGTTAAATCCATTTTGAAATGCTGTGCAAACATCATTAATGTAGTTGTGTCAGGGATTTTAAGAATATATAGGAAAGAACAGAGATTAAACTGGAGATACTTCAAAATAAGAATTTGTACAAGGAGGGGCGCCTGGGTGGCTCAGTCGGTTAAGCGTCTGACTCTTGATTTAGGCTCAGGTCATGATCTCATAATCATGAAATCAAGCCCCACATCAGGCTCTATGCTGAGTGTGGAGCCTGCTGAAGATTCTCTCTCTCTTAAAAAAAATTGTTACAAATACTAAGTAGAATAGAGACAAAGGAAAAGGTTGCTTTATTGTGGTGGCATAATTTGTTTAAACAAGTGGTATTGATATTGCTGTAATTTTTAAAATTCTGTTGTTTTTTTTGTGAATGTAATCTAACATATATATATATAATATATAACCTAACATACTTTAGTGTATAATCTAGTATTTTTCAACTGTATTTTCGAATATTTTATTCATATCCCTACATATTTCTTTTTTAAAAAAAGATTTTAATGTTTATTTATTCTTGAGAGAGAGAGAGAGACAGAGCATGCGTGGGGGAGGGGCAGAGCGAGAGAAGGAGACACAGAATCCGAATCCGAAGCAGGCCTCAGGCTGCGAGCCATCAGCACAGAGCCCGGTGCAGGGCTGGAACTCATAAACCGCAAGATCATGACCTGAGCTGAAGTCAGACACTTAACCGACTGCATCACCCAGGCGCCCCTACCCCTAAATATTTCTAAAAGGTGTATGAGCTCTTACATCGTAACTAAGTGCTTTCTCTACATTGTCATCATCACCCACCCCTTAACTCCTGAAAAGTCTCCGTCATAGGTCCCTCACCAGCAAAATCCCTATGTCCTTACAGTTTTCTCTGAAATTACTTGTATCTTGTTAAACCCTAATCTGGCTGTACCCTGAAAACACCACTTCCCTGAAGCCCTCTCATGTGGCAGCTCTGTTTTTTGCCCCAGAGTTGAGAGGAGTGTTTTCTGTGTTCTTCGGTGATCTCGACCATTCTAATTCCTCCTCCCTAGAAACTCTCAGCTTTAATCTCTCGTCCTCAGACTGTCTCACCCACTACCCCATCCGTGTTACAGTGCTCTACCATGCCTAGGATCCCTCCCTCATTTCTCCGTAATTTTCACTCCTGGCTCACTGCCATTCTCTCCAGCATCACTTCTCTCTTCATTCTTGGGATTTCAATGCATACGTATACCATCCTGCTAATACCCCTGGCCTCTTGGTTTCTCTAGCTTCTCACCACCTCAACCTGTGCCTCCCATGGTTGCCCCCTAGACTGGGTCATCACCAACAACTGCCTGCTTCCATTATCTTCCCATGCCTTCCACTCTGACTGCTCCTCTGCCTGGCTCTTGAGCTCACTCCCTCCAGGATTTAGAAATTGACTCCATCAGAACCCACTATCCATTGATTCCACTACTTTTTACCCTCATTCCTCCCTCCCAAGATGTTGGATCTAGCTCAAGTTCCACAGACAGATACTACATTCGCTCCCTTGCGTACATCTTGGCTCCTCGGTGCCTCTTTCGTGTCTCATGCTCACTTGGCAGTTTTACAGCCCTGGCTGAGTCCAAGTCTCTGCCCACTTTGGGGCTGGCCCCTGTGCGTTGCACACTGTCTGGAGAAAAACATACAACTGTACTGTTTGATTTCACTTCTAATTCATGACTCTGAACCTCGAGTGGGAACTTAGGCTGTCCAACAGTCGTGGTGTATCATTCACTCTCAGTGGACTTTTCTATGGTCCCCCCCTCTTTCCTTAGCCCTCCCATGCCTCCTCTCTCAATCTTATTCTCACCTGATGCCTTCCTTCTGACTTTTGCTGGAAATATGGAAGCAATAAAAAGGAACTTCTACCCATGAACTTCTACAGGTGGGCTCCTGCTGTGGCCTAGCCCCTCCACTCCTGTACCCAGGGACATAGTCCGGCAATTTCTTCCTCATCGGCTTGTCCCTCCGTTGGTCATTCCCATCAGCATCCATCATACTAAGGAAAATAAAAACATTCCCTCGATCCCATTCCACGTGTCCCCTTTTAACTGCCACTCCACGTCTTCTCTCCTTCATAGCAAAACTCCCCAAACAGCACCTGCCATCCATTCCTGTTATTCCCACTCCTCCCTTCTCTTAAATCCACCTGTCAGGCTTTAGCTCAACCATTCCACTACTCCTGTCAAATACCCCGTTAAATACAAGTTGCTAAAGCTGACCGTTGCCAGCCCTCATTTCAGAGTCCTATGAACAGCATGTGACATCGCTCTCGCTCTTGAAGTGCTCGAATCATGGCTTTTAGAATGTACTCCTTCTGGATCTGCCTCTTACTCCCCCGGCCAGCCCTTCTTAGTCTTCTGGGTCTCAAACTTTAGACCTCTTCTCTGTCTATACTTAAGCCTGTGCTCATTATCATTAAAGTGCTATGGCTCTAAAGCTCAGTGTGCTGATGACCCCTGGTCATCTCCAGCCCGACCTCTCTCTGAGTGCCACACTTACACGATCATCATTGAACTTCTGGGATATCTCTGTTTATATGTCTAATAGACATCCCAGACTGAACTCCTGATCCTGCCCCTCCCCCTCCAAACCAGCTTCCTTCAGCTGCTCAGGCCACATTCATAACGCTTTCCCACCGTTCCCAACCCCCTGGCATCTCACACCTGGATTATTACAGGAGCCTTCTAACTGCTGTCTCAGCCTCTACCCTTTGCACTTCTACAGTGTGTTCTCAAAACAGCAACCAGAGTGGCCCTTCCAGAGCATCGGATAGATCACCTCTTCATGCACACCCCCTGGCGGCTCTCCATCCCACTCACATAAAGAGCTGCAAGTCTTCAAAGCTGTACACAGTCTGGCCACCTCTTTCTCTGACTCTCTCATCCCTCTCACCTTTTACTCCAGTCCGGCCACGCTGGCAGCATGCCAAGCGGGCAGCCACCCATCCATCTTTAGGCCTTTGTGTAGGCTATGGTTAAAATTCTGAGAACACACCTTCTCAGCCATACCTGCGCTGGTCACCTTGCACTCTCTGTCCCCCTCACCTGGCCCTACCCTGACCTATTACATACCCTCGTCAATTTTTAAAAATTTTTTTTGTGTGTGTTTTTTATTTTTTGAGAGTCAGAGAGAGACAGCGCAAGCAGGGGAGGGTCAGAGAGAGAGGGAGACACAGAATCTGAAGACAGGCTCCAGGCCCTGAGCTAGCTGTCAGCATAGAGCCCGATGTGGGGCTCGAACCCACCAACCGCGAGATCATGACCTGTTCCGAAGTTGGGCGCCCAACCGACTGAGCCACCCAGACATCCTACATACCCTCGTTATTTATTGGGTTTATCATTGTCTCCTGCTACAATGTAAGATTTAGGAGGACAGAGATTTTCACCTGGTCTCCTTATTGACTTCTCTCCAGCATCTAGAGTAATGCCTCCACCATAGATGCTAAAAAAAAGACAAAAGTCTTGAGAGTCTGAATGAAAGTTTCCCAGTTTCTGCCTGGTGTCCTGTAGACACAAGCTGAGAGATCCGCCTCATTATAGCTTTTAAATTCCTTTTCAAGTTTCTCAAGTGTTATATTGTAAACAGCATTCAGAAAATGACTGCTAAGAACACTTGTGTCGTTGGCTTGATTACATATGGTCTTTTATTCTAAACTGAAAACAACTCCTAGAATGAAACAGAAGTATCGTAAATATTGAAACTATATATACAGTGATAGAGCCTTGACATTTTTAGGAATACATTCAAAGTTCTTCACAAATCCCCCAAATTATGGATACCACAATGGTATATTCTACTCTCATGAACTTCATACAGAACAGTAAAAAAGGAAGAAGGAAGCCACATGTTGCTCCAGATGCCAGCTGGCTCCTCTCCAGGCTTAGTCGTTGGAAGGAGACTCACCCCCTGACCCAGCCTGGCTCTGCTCAGGCTTCACACTTGTGCTGCAGGAACACCATGAATTACAGCGGCTCAGGCGCCCCGGCTTCGCCCACATAGTGCTGAAACCAAGGATATCAGTTCTGTGAGAGCCAAAGGTCCACTATGTTTGTCCCACTTGGAAACCTTTTAAATACCAATTAAAAAAAAAAATTAGTTCCCCTGGGTCCATCGGCCTTCCTTTTAGAATATGGCCTGTGTGGGTGTTAATTATAACTAAATGACAAGGTGTGGTTACTGTTAAAAACAAAATAAGCAATCATTTGTAACAGAGTAAGTTTTCTCTTTGAGTTCAAATTACCAATAAGCATCCATTCAGTTTGATTTTGGTCATCTGGTAATAAACTCTGGATGTGAGCAAAAAATGCAAAAGAAAAAACCATATGTGTCTGTATTCATTTTTAAGCTGATTTTTCAACATATATTCCAGTTCAAGAAAATCTTCTGCCATGGTAACTGTTTCCCCCAACGATAATGATCAGAAGCCTTTGACAAAGAAGAGTGGGAGTAAGAGAGGGGGATACTGTGGCCACGGTGACAGCTGTCCAGCGTAAACATCTCACATCTCTTCCGTTTATCGTGTATTTTAGGGCAATTCAAGCTGCTGGAACAAGACCGAGATATAAAGGAGCCAGTGCAATATTTCAACAGTGTGGAGGAGGTGGCTAAAGCATTTCCTGAACGCGTGTACGTCATGGAGGAAATAACATTCAACGTGAAGGTAGTTCTAGAAGAAACAAATATTTATCCTCCCTGAAATAAGTTAACTTTCAGGTCATTATGTATACAGTGAGGTCCCCCCTGTGACTCATAGGAGAATTCCGTCTAATAAATTAGTGTCAGTGGCCAAAACCGGTCTTTTTAAGAACGGCATGTGTTGTAATTGACCTAACTCTCCAACAGGTTATTATGTTAACATTATCTTTTGCTAGAACAACTGTCAAGGCAGATCAAAAGATTTTTTTTTTTAATTTGGACTTTATTCTCTAATATGTAACAGTTGTTTGGCCAGCTCTTGTGTGAGGCTGGATGCTCCCCTGTGGGAGCAAGCAAAAGGCAAATGACAATGCTAATATTGAGTACTTACTTAAAGAAAGAGAGAAACTTCCAGAGCATGCACTGACATCAGCTTATATTCATTCCATTCTTTGTAGTCTATCTATATGAGTACACAGAGGGAAAATCGATACCTAGAATATTGCCCAGTATGTATTTGTTGGTGTTTGGTCATCAGAGAAACACCAAATATGTTTACTGTGCTGTGTTTGTTTTGCATCCTTAAAGGGACAGCTCTGTCCCCTGGTGCATAATGAGCAAGCTCCTTTGATTAGACTTACTGTTGAAGAGGGACTAACCAGAGAATCATTGCCACCAAGGCCCAACCTTACTGCCTGTAAATCCATTGTATTTTCTTCAAACACACACACACAAGTTTGCTATAACATTCTATTTGCTACAACATTCTAGAAAGTGTTCACATTGAAAGCATTAACCTCATGTCAGCAGGAAGTCCAACTAAGTCATGTTCTGTAAACATTTCAATATTTGGGGGCAAGATGCCTGTTTGTTAGAAATCCACTCTATGTGAAAAACAGACTGCAGGGTATCTTAGTCCAGGAATGCAGCAGTGACTCTGTGGGTGAGTCATTCCACCCACACTCCTCAGGCAAGAGGGGAAATGCCTAAACCAGCCTCCTTATTGGAGCAGTGCTTCTACCCATTGGATCGACTAAACCAAGTCATTCTTCTAATTCTAAAATAGAGCTGCTAGTCTACTTTCTTTGGCTTTAGTATTAAAATGGGTAAATTTTGTGTTCTGTTAAATTCGTTACAAGCTAAATTATGCTTGTATTCAAAAATATTTATAACTTTTAAGTCTTTGAGTAACTCAGTCTATGAATCTTCAAAACAAGTTGAACTTACATGGAAGATTTATGAGAACATGTTCGTTTTTAAACATACCAAGACTCATTGGTCAGGAGTTCGTCAAATCCAATTTGATTCTTGTCTCGATAAGATTTAAGTCTTTCCTTAACACTTACATTTAAAATTACCTAAATGGAAAAAAAAAAATATTTAGAAAGGAAAGTTAGTACTTTTAAGCTCTTTTCTGAAAGCAGTGCATTTGCTGGTAATCATGAGAAATCAAGCATAAAAATTTGTTTTGATTTTTTTTAGGATTTTTTCAAGTATTAAAATTTAACATTCAGTCTTTTGTGGCATATTGTTCTTATAAAAGATTTTTTTAAATGCCTCTAGCAGCTGTTTTTTATGTGTGAATTTGTATGAAATCAGCAATGATTGAAAGAATAATACTGAAATCAATACAGTTTGATGGGTTTTTTTCTACAGAATACCATGATTGACTCTGTTTATTCAAACATATGTAATAGAGATGCCATTTAAAAATTCAGCACAGCAGTATGAATCTATTTAATGCAACTGACCTGTACACTTAAAAATGGTTAAGATGATAAATTTTATGTTGTGTATATTTTATCACAGTTTTTCTAATAAAGCCCCCAGAAAAAGGTTATGGGCACAGACAAATGGGTAAGTGTATGGAATTCAAACTCACAGCATCCACAGAGCTGCCTGGACTTGGGCTGAGTTCCTGTGCTCTGCATACATGAATATTTAATACCTCTAGTCTATTACTTACAAAGTTTTAAGATGCTATCATATCCATCCACCATTAATCATTAAGACATCATTCAATTATATTCAAAGAAGAATTGATCAAGGAACCTCAGGAAATTTGCACAAAGAAATACACAGAAGTCTGTGTGTGCTAAGTGAATAAACACCCAAGTAAATAAATAAACCAAGGAGATTTGTGGAAAAGAGGTCTGAATACTACTTGGACCCCCAAAAATAAAGTGTTGGAAGTCATGGTCTTTAAGAACTGATCATAATGTGTATATGCCTGTGTACAGTACTTAATGTGAGAGCTAAGTGGGGGTAAGGAAATGGTGTGCCTGGTTACTACTTTGCCGAGAGAGGGAGAAAAATAATAAAAAAGAGTACAAGAGGGATGCCTGGCTGGCTCAGTCAGTAGAGTATGCAATTCTTGATCACAGGGTCATGAGTTCAAAGCCCATGCTGGGTATAGAGATTACTTTAAAAAATAGCAGCAGTACAATGTACTCATAAATACATCGTTATAAATAGTATGAAATATATAATGTTAAATATTATATAAATATAGATGTTATCCAGAAAGCAATTTTTTAAGTGATAATTCAGACCTCCTTGCAAATCTTCACCCTCTACTCTCCACTTCATATCCAGCATACATTACACCAAGAAAATAAACAGCTCAAGAAGTGACTTACAGTTAAGAATTGGTGGCTAACTGGCATCTTGAGAGTCAAAAGACACAATTATTATTTTAAATAAAGAAATAGAAATGTTTGTATATAGTCATACATACTTATAATAACATATAAATGAAACATAATAAGAATATGGAGTAGAATAGAGGTAAAAAAAAATAATAACTGTAGTGTTATTACTTTCGAGACTGTAGCAGAATTTTAACAAAAATTGAATGGACATGATTAGTACTCTGCACAAATTTATTTAAATTTAAGCGATTCCTGGGGCATCTGGGTGGCTCAGTCCAACTGAGCAACTCAACTTCGGCTCACGTCATGATCTCACTGCTCGTGAGTTCAACACCCCCACCCCCACCACATCAAGCTCTGTGCTGATAGCTCAGAGCCTGGAGACTGCTTCGGATTCTCTGTCTCCCTCTCTCTCTGCATATCCCCTGCTCATGCTCTCCCTCTCTCTCAAAAATGAATAAATGTTTTTAAAAAATTTAAACTAAGCCATTCCTGGGGCTCCTGTGTGATTCAGTTGGTAGAATATGTGACTCTTGATCTCAGGATTGTTAGTCTGAGCTCCATGTTAGGCATAGAGATTACTTTTAAAAAATTAAAAATAAGCCATTCCTTTTATCATAAAATTGTCTTTGTTTTAAGATTTGTTTTTAAAGTTTATTTACTTATTTTGGGGGGTGGGGCAGAGAGACAATTCCATTCAGGCTCTTCAGTGTCAGCGCGGAGCCCAATGTGGGACTCTACTCGGGACCATAATATCATGACCTGAGCTGAAGTCCAGGGTTGGACGCTTACATGCTGTCTCTTTCTCTCTCTCTCTCTCTCAGAAATAAAAAATTAGAAAAAAAGCGGCGGGGTTGGGGGGGACAGGGGTGGGGTGCCTGGGTGGCTCAGTTGGTTAAGCTCCGACTTCGGCTCAGGTCATGATCTCATGATTCATGGGTTCGAGCCCCGCCTCAGGCTCTGTGCTGACAGCTAGCTCAGTGCCTGGAGCCTGCTTCAGATTCTGTATCTCTCTCTCTCTCTGACCCTTCCTTGCTCACGCTGTATCTCTCTCTCTCTCAGAAATAAATAAAACTTTTTTTAAATAAAAAAGAGTTGGACGCTTAACCGACCGAGCCACCCAGGCACCCCAAAATTAAATGTTTTCAAAAGATGCCTTGATATGTTTGAAATTATCTGCCTGATTGCCCCATCATTGATTAGCCGCATGAAATGAATTAATATATATTAAATATTTAATTCTTTAAACAGCAAATGTATTTTGAGCACTTCCTGCATGTCTAGGCACTGGGAATAAATAATAAATATGAAAACACTGGAGATTATGGTCAGTTGAAGTGGCAGACAATATATGTACAAGTACAAATACTACCTCCAGATAAAGGGATCAAGGAGACAACTGGATGTACAGGTTTGGAGCTTGGGGGAAGGAATGGCTTGGAGTATATACTTGTGGCTCAAAAGTTCCTCAATGACTTTTAAAGCCATAAGGCTAGTTGAGTTCACCTACATCAGGGGTGATTTTTTTTCCTCCCAGGGACATTCGACAATGTCAGATACAGTTTTGATTGGGAAAGGTGAGTGCTCCTGACTTCTAACAGGTAGAGGACAGGGATGCTGCTAAAAACCCTACAAGGCATAGGGCAGCTCCACATCAAAGAATGATCTAGCCCAAAATGTCAGTAGTGCCAAAGCTAAGAAATTCTGATCTAGAGACTAGATAAAGAAGAGAGGAGGCCAAGGACTGAGCCCGGGAACACCCCAGCATTGAGGTCCAGGAAAGATTGCAAGGAGTAACAACAAGATAGTAAGGTGGTGGAGCACGTGGATGGATGTTCCAGAAGCCAGTGACAAAAAGTGTTTCAAAAAGGAAGCGGCAACAGTGTCAAATGTTACTTAGTGATTGGATTAGAGGACTGGGAGCTCACTGTTAAATCCAGCAAAATGGTAGCCTTTGGTAGCCTTGACAGGAAGAAAATAACACTCAGTTCAGAGACCCAGAAAGTAAGTTTACCAGGGAAGTATAGTAGCATGGTCCCAGAGTTTTGTCAAGGAATAAATTTCAAGTGAGGTTACTTAACACCAACGGTTTTATTCCAGCCATCTTTGGCTTCCAGGACGCAGATACAGAGTAGACAGAGTGTTAGTTTAATCAGAGCTGGGACTGTACTGGGTGAGTGTAACAGAAATTAGAAAAGTGTGGATGAAGTACGTCCTAGAGTGATAGAGAGTGATGAGCCATAGACTCCTCACTGGATAAAACAGTGTAAATACAAGAAGCATAACGCCAATGAAAACTAGAGGTCCTCATGGGATTAAGGAATTTCTGAACTGGTTAAGAAAGTGATATGCAAAATTGGAGTGGTGATAGAATATAAAATACTTGAAATTGGGGGCACCTATGTGGCTCAGGAGGTTGAACACCCAACTCTTGATTTTGGTTCAGGTCATGATCTAATGGTTTGTGGGCTCGAACCCTGTGCTTTTAGCGTGGAACCTCCTTGGGATTTTCTCTCTCCCTCTCTGCCCCTCCCCTGCTCACATACACTCTCTCTCACTCTCATAAATAAATAAACTTTAAATAATAAATAAAATACTTGAAATTGAACTTTAGGTGGCAATACCAAATAGGAAATGACAGAAGTAGCTAGTTTTTCAAACCTAAGTATGTCCATTTGAGCGTCCAGCTAAGGTGATAGGAACAGAAAAGGGGAGATGAAGGGCACCTGGGTAACTCAGTCAGTTAAGCATTCAGCTTCAGCTCAGGTCATGAACTTGCAGTTCATGAGTTTGAGCCCCACATTGGGCTCTCTGCCATCCGCACAGAACCTACTTCAGATCCTCTGCCTTCCTCTCTCTCTCTGCTCCTCTCCCATTTGAACGCACACACACATATCCACTCTGAAAAATAAATAAACTTAAAAAAAAAAAAAGAAAAATTACGGTCAAGGAAATGAAAGACTATGTGGACAGGTAACCTGCTTATTCATTATTTGTGTACACTGGCTCCAATCTCTCTAAATCTAATGACATTCAGTATTTAAAAAAANGCCTTCGAGTAAGGCACCTGTTTTGCAAATAAAGTTTTATTGGGACACAGCCACTGTGTCCATATATATGTTCAGCCTCTGTGGCTGCTTCCACGATACAGCAGCAGAGTTGAGTAATTGTAGCAGAGACCATATGGCATACAAGCCTAAAATTATTACTGTCTGGCCCTATAAGAAAAAGTTTGCCAACCTCTGATTCAGAACATAAAATCATACTAAAATTAAGTTTCCCATAAAAAAAAAAAATTCCCAGCACAGATTATTTCACTCACTCTTTATTTAGTACTTTGTACCCTGGACTTTGTATTAAAAACTCAGTACATAGTAACTGTTGTTGTTTCAAAATACCCCTTCACCTCAGATACTTCTTTGGAAGCTTATTATGCCAGTACCCAGTGAATTATTTCAAATGTCTTCCAGCCTTTTGAACTCAGCCCAATAATGATGAAAAATTTTCCCACACATATACTTTATGCCATCAAAATAATGACTAACAAATTCAGTCTTAATTTCAGTTCTGTCTTTACTGAGACATAAGCAGAGGGAAGAAAAGATGGCCTTCAATTTGGCATTGGGTAACTTGCCACTCTCTAAGTGTGGAAGAGACATTCTGGCTTCACTGCCGTCGCCCAAAAGCCTTCTCCATTAAAATTAGTGCTCTCAAGTCAGAGAGAGTCCAAATACCCTAATCTGGATGCTATAATGTTGCTATTTTCATTCCAGCTAGTGAGGTCCAAGGTTTCAGCTGTTCCAAGCATAGATTTCCCCAGAGGCAAAATAACAAGTTTGCATTGTCTCAACTGGGGAAAATGTCTTACTGGGGAATTGTGAGATTTCAGTCAGAACCAGAGCTTAGACACCACCTCAGCCCGCACAGATCTCTTCAGAGCCATCACCATGTGGTCTGGGGAGAGAGCTGAGCCGACGTTCTTGTCACCTTCATCTCGTCACCTTCATCTCGACTCATGATTACTGGTTTGGCACCTGTTTTCTGCAGAGGTGACAATGTCTAGCAGCAGAGCCATCCTAATGGGGGGAAGAAGGATAGCAGCATTGTCTTTTTTTAAAAGGAAAAAAATCCTGTAAGACGCAGAGACTTAAATGACAGCTGAGTTTCTCAATACTGAGAAACATGACCGAGAGTAAAATGATAAAATATAAATATTATTATAAATAATCTCACGGCACTAGGAAGTTTATAGACAGTTTTTATAATCATCACACTTTGGATCTGGAAAGGCCCTTAAAAACACCAAGTCCTACTCCTTTTAACAAATAGAAAAACTAAGAAACAGATGTTAGCTGACTTCATTGATTCGCACAAAGCCACAAAACGACTTACAGCAAAGCTCAGTCTCCTGATTCAGTCCGGTCATCTTTGTGCTCCCCCTGAATGCCATTTGTGGATTTCAGATAAAACTCACGATTGTGAGCAGAATACCCTTTCAGGTTGACTCACTAGCTTGCACGATTAATTCATTTTCTTATTTAAAAATCTAAACAAAGGGATCTAATAATTATTACCTAGCCATATCTTCCTGTGTTTTGTACTTTGGAAACAGCTATGGTCTCACACATGGGACTTGGCAGCTTTATGAGTGTTCTATGTATAAGTTTTTAGATCTTTCCTGATGCCAGTATTTAAAAAAGAAAATCCTACAAGTTAACTTACTATCAGCATTAGTGCAGCATGTATCTAAGTGAATCCTTTTGAACAATAACAACCACAAAAATACTTCTGTAAAGGATTAACCCAGAATTTTTTTAAGTATTAACCAGAATTATCAGAGAAACAAGCCTGCATAACAGTTTGGGCTCTTGCATTGTTGCTTGAAGCAGTGTTAAAGATACACTGAAGTGGCTTCAATGCACCACTGAATAAATAAGCAAGGATTCTAAAGTTTAACGTGAGTGATTCTTGCAACTTGATGCTGAACTTTGGATTTTTCCCAAGGCTTCCAACTTACTGAGAATCCACCAGGGTATTTTCCCCCAGCTCATAGATTTGAGGCAATTCATGTGCCTTTTATCTTAACATATTAGTTACCCTTTTTAAAGCTGCCATCTGAAAAAGATGAAATAAAGCTCTTCCCCTTCTGCCAGCGAGTTAGACTGTATCTTATTTCCATGAATAAAGTAGTTAACAAGTGAAACATATGTCATGTTACTCTCTTTTACTCATTTTAAAAGAACAACTACAGACAAGGCCTTGAAAATACATTAATGGAGAGGTTTTAGGCTGCTTGTGAGTCTACTCGTGTCATAATTATTTTATTCTGTGACATCTTCCTGATCATTTTGCCTTTTAGGCAAAAACAACTTGCTAGTAGCCTTTGTTCTGCATTTGTCAGCCATCCTGTGGTCGTCCTGGAGTGATAGAATATCACGGCACTGAAACGTTAGCGTTCTTTGGGGAGTTTTGTGGGTGTACATGTTGTTGTAAGCATGTAGTTCAGGTGTAACCATCATCCCTGGCTTAAAATACCATTCCTGGTGTCTGTCTTGACAATTCAGAAGAAACATCTCCTCCACATGTTGTCAGATTATAATAACCAGAGAGGTGGGGTTTTCTTGCGAGTTTTCAAAATGAATAGGGCTCACTCGCCCTGGCATTTCCTACCTCTCTGGCACCTTTCAAGTGCAAGTAATTCTAATGAGCCAGCTTTGGGGGGAGCTGTGAAAGTTCAAAAGTTCTGTCCAAAAAGAACGATAATTTCATTTCAGTTTCCTAAAATGTATAATACTGTTTTTGTCATCTTAAAGAGAAGCACTTGAACAAAAGTTAAACTTCTTTCCATCTCCTTAGGTGTGTGTGACTTTTGTCGTTAAACGGAGAGACCTTACACCCTGAGAATTGGGTTTTCTGGTCTCAGTCACATTGTTTGTTGCCTCTTATATTGGTTAGAACACTTGCCTTAATGAATCATCCCTATTTGCAGGTTTTTTATTTAATAGTTTATTTTATTTTTTTTAAACTTTTTTTTTTAATGTTTTTATTTATTTCTAGGAGAGAGAGAGAGACAGTGTGAGCAGAGGAGCGTCAGAGAGAGAGGGAGTCACAGACTGAAACAGGCTCCAGNCCAGGTTTTTTATTTAATAGTTTATTTTTTTTTAACTTTTTTTTTTTAATGTTTTTATTTATTTCTAGGAGAGAGAGAGAGACAGTGTGAGCAGAGGAGCGTCAGAGAGCGAGGGAGTCACAGACTGAAACAGGCTCCAGGCTCTGAGCTGGCAGTCAGCACAGAGCCCGACACGGGGCTCGAACCCACGAACCGCGAGATCATGACCTAAGCGAAAGTCAGACGCTTAACCGACTAAGCCACCCAGGCGCCCCAATAGTTTATTTTTAAGACAGAGAGACAGAGCATAAACAGGGGAGGGGCAGAGAGCTAGGGAGACACAGAATCTGAAACAGGCTCCAGGCTCTGAGCTGTCAGCCCAGAACCTGATGCAGGACTCAAACCCACAAACCACAAGATCATGACCTGAGCCAAAGTCAGACCCTTAACCGACTGAGCCACCCAGGCACCCCTTCCCCCCCATTTCCAGTTTTAATTTCCACTTCTATTCTCCTGTGGGCTGGTATCCAGTTTGAACGGAATTTTTATCATAGAGGAGTAAGCATGATGAAATATGGTGGTCCTTCAAGGCTTTTCTATAAGCCCTAATATTAACATCACATCTTTTAGGCTGCTCAGAGGCCTTTAGCTCACTGCCTTCTTCTTGGCTATATTCCAGAGAGACCAGAAATTATCGATTATTGTTCAACCTAAATTTTGTCAGTTGTAAGGAAAAAAATTTTAATTGCATGTTTTCTTTCCCATGAGTCAGATGTCCTTTATTTTCAAGAGTCATTCAGAACGTTTCTTAGTTTTCCTATTTGTTAAAAGAAGGAGTAGGAGGTTAGTTATGTCAGTGTTTGAAGATAGCCCAGTGGTTTTAGAATTTGTTGTTCTTGATGTTGTTGTTTGTCATCTGAGGTTTTGAGACCTTGTCTAAAGAACTACCATTTGGCGAGCCCTCTGCTGTACCACCACAAATTAAATCATTGCCATGTACTCCTCATCCTTGCCCTGTTTCCTGTTTAGAAAAAGGGGGAGAGGGAGAAACACTCAGGATTGACATTTATCTTAACTCTCCATGCCTGTTCCTCATTTTCTGCCATTTTTCCCAAAAGAAAGAGGTACAAAAATTGATGTTTTGGGGAAAATGACCTAATATTAATCAAATATTAGTTATTTGATCTAGCAGTCAGATCTATCCTGAGGTTTTTTCAAGAGGTGAAATGTTGATCTCTGTTACGCGTTTGATCTTTAGAACACCGTTCTTAGAAAACAGATTATCTGTTGCCAGAGATGTCTGTGGGTGTGGATGTGTGTAAAATTTTACATTAGTGTTTTAAAATGTTGCTTGACCATGGGGCATTAATTCCGAAAGGTATTATGAACAGTAAAACCCTGACAGTTTCCTGGATGAGACCTATTAGAGTTGTTTAGATAATACACTTTGAATTACTTCCTCTCAGGAAACATTGAAACTGGAAATGTTAGCCAGGCACACATACCGAAGCACTTAGACAGAATGCATTGTTTCTTTTGCTATTAAAAAAATAAAAAAGGAAAGAAATTATGCAAATAAATCACATCTGTGGGAACCGGAGGAGACTGTTTGGGTCAAGTGCCAAAGGAAGAGCATTTATTCAGGAGAGTCTTCGCCCGTCACCGACCGTGACCACAAGATCGGTTGGGACGTTAGTCTCATAATTTATGCAGAACTAATTGCTGGCATTAATGATGCCATCAGGGTTGGGAGCGTGGAATTAACTGATTGTACTCACATATGTTATACATTTTTATGTATGGGAGTAGGAGTTACTTCCTTTAGAACTATACACATACACAAAAACATAGACAAAACTGTTAAATGTGCGTAGAGAGTGACATTTGGTAAGGATAATTTTGATCCGTGGTGTCTGATTTGTGTCTCACAAGCTACATGGACATTCTCTTTCAGTTCATTTGGTGTGTGGTACTCACTAGACTGTATGATTTCTTCATTCTAGAAGGTGTATGTTTATAAAGGTAAATTAGGAAAAATATATTAAGTATCGATTTAAAGGGCTAGAAAGAAACATACGCTGTGTTATTCCTTTGCAATTGAGAAGTGCTGTTGGCTCCTTGTATGTTAATTGGAAATCGTTTGTTATATCAGTGAATGTGTGTGTGTTTCTTCAGTCTCATGAGAACCCTTTCTCTCAACATCCCTGTCTCCATCCTGATCCAAATGGATGAACTGCCAAGTTTTTTACAAAGTTTCACTAAAAAGGAAGTACAGCAGTGCATCTGAGCATTTTGGACACTAGTCTGTCTTAAAATGGTATATTTTTTTTTGAATCATTTCAATATGTTCACTTCCTTTGGGATGTAACTGTAAGGATATTTCAAGCCCCATTCTGACATTAAGTTTTATTTTGGGATAACATATTGAACAAAAACTTGAGCAATTCTTCAGTACAGAAGAAAGGATAATGCTTAAAAGTAGTGGTTTAGGCTTGAAAACAGTAGTGGGTAGAAATAGAAACCACCATGAACATACAGAGAAGTGTAAGTCAATATGAAACAGCATTATTAGAATTTAAATGTTTTTGTGGGGAGCCTGGGGGGCCTAATTGGTTAAGCATCTGACTTTGGCTCAGGTCATAGTCTCATGGTTCATGAGTTAAAGCCCCACAGTCGGCACCAACCCCGCGGTCTGTTGTCCGCACAGAGCCCTTTAGGATCCTCTGTCCCCCTCTCTCTCTGCCCTCCCCTGCTCACATTCACTGTCTCTCAAAATGAATAAACATTCATTTTTTTAAAAAAGTATTTAAGTGTTTTGGGGGCACCTGGCAGGCTCAGTTGGTAGAGCAGGCAACTCTTGATCTCAGGGTTGTGAGTTTGAGCCCCAAATTGGGCACAGAGCCTACTTTTTAAAATTTCTTTAATGTTTTTATTGTTCATAAAGGTAATAAGAATAGTAATGGCCTCTGTTCATTGAGAGCTTGCCACTGTGGGAAGTTGTTTACATACATTGATTAAGCTTGCAAAGTAGATGGTAGTGTTCTCATTTTGACTGAGTTCACCTAATAGTAAAGGCAGATACAAACTCAGCTTGTAATTTAATTAATAGTTTTGTTCCAATTAATTTCCAAAGGCCATAGATCTTTTCATTCATCTATACCTGGGTTTGGCAAACTTTTTCTGTAAGGGGATAAAGAATAAATATATTTGTGGTGGGGCAGCTGGGTGGCTCAGTCAGTTAAGAGTCCAACTCTTGATACCAGCTTAGGCCTTGATCTCATGGTTGAGAGTTCAAGCCCTGCATTGGGCTCCATGCCCAACATGGAGACTACCTTTTTTTTTCTTTCTTTCTTTTTTTTAGTTTGTGGGCTTACCGTTATTGTTGCATTTACTCAACGTGACCTTGTAGAGTCAAAGCAGTCATAAACTGTGCATAAATGAATGAACATAGTGGGGCGCCTGGGTGGCTTAGTCGGTTAAGCGTCCGACTTTCGCTTAGGTCATGATCTCGCAGTTCGTGGGTTTGAGTCCCGCGCCGGGCTCTGTGCTGACTGCCAGCTCAGAGCCTGAAGCCAATTTCAGAGTCTGTTATCTCCCTCTCTCTCTGACCCTCCCCTGCTCACGCTGTCTCTCTCTCTCTCCTAGAAATAAATAAAAAATATTTTAAAAAATGAATGAACATAGCAATCTCCTAATAAAACTTTATTTACAAAGTCAGATAGTAGACCAGATTTGGACTGTGCACAATAATTTACTGACCTCTGATCTGTATTCTTGTAAACATAGCTAGATGCTAGCTGGAAATAAAACCTTAGAGATAAACTAAAAGTAGAATTAATAGCAAATGAATCTCCTTAAGGACTCTTGGTGACCAAAGTCAAGAGAATAAAGTAACTGAAACCTTGAGGTTATAAATCCTCTAGGAAAAGAAAGTCAGCCCTCATATGTGCCAAATACTATAATATATAAATGATTTATTAGCTTAAAAATAAAAACCCTCTTCTCTGGGCACCTGGGTGCCTCAGTTTGTTGAGCATCCAACTCTTGATTTCAGCTCAGGTCATGATCCCAGGGTCATGGGATCAATCCCAGGGTTGTAGAATGGAGCCCCACATAAGGAGCATGGAGCCTACTTAAGATTCTCTCTCTCTCCCTCTCCCTCTCTCTCTCTCTCTCCCCCCCCCCAAAAAAAAAGAACAGCCTAATCCATATTCTTTAAAACTCTCAAGGTCATAAAAAATAAGGAAAGACCAAGAAACTCACAGAATAAAGGACTGGATGCTTTGTAGTATCCTGGAACAGAAAAAGGACATTAGTGGAAAAAAATTAAGGAAATCCAAATAAAGCTTTGTGCCTAACTTAGTAGTCTTGTATTAGTGTTAAATTATTAGTTTGGATAATGTGCCATGGTTGAGTAGAATGTTAGGGGTGCCTAAGTGGCTCATTCAGTTGAGCGTCCAACTTCGGCTCAGGTCATGATCTCGCGGTTTGTGGGTTTGAGCCCCACGTCGGGCTCTGTGCTGACAGCTCAGAGCCTGGAGCCTGCTTTGGATTCTGTATCTCCCTCTCTCTCTGACCCTCCCCTGCTCACGCTGTCTCTCTCTCAGAAATAAATAAAACATTTAAAAATTTTAAAAACAGAAGTTAGACAAAAGGCGTACAGCTTTGCTAATTTTCTGCAAATCTGAAATTCAAAATAATTTATATTTATTTTATTTTATTTTATCTTAGAGTGTGCAAGCAGAGGAGAGAAGGGGGGAGGGAGAGAGAGAATCTCAAGCAGGCTTCATGCAGAGCCTGATTTGGGGCTCAACTCTGTATCCTCAACCTACTGAACCACCTAAGCCCCCCAAATTGTGTTTGTTTATTATTAATTTATTCATTTAGATTCCTAAACTTACCCCAATATAGATGCCCAGGTGAATACAGAGCCTGAAAGTAAATACAATTAAGTTGAGGTCTTGTTAAAAATAATAATAACAGTTAATCTGTGTCACCTAAAATGGACTTTAGCAGACTGAGCTACCATTAAAATAATATTGTGCTGCCCTTTATGTTCTGATAATGCGTACTACAGAGAAATGCACTTCACTATAGAAACAACAGAACTGTCTGTTTTTTATAGTGCTAATATGGATTGACAGATTGCTGTTCCAGAGTTTAAAATTACATAGAGATGACCTAGAATAGTGGGTAAAAAACTATTTACAGAGATTGCCATGCCAGGTTTTCTAAACACATACTGATGATTACTGCTTGGTAAACAATGTGAACATTGTCAGTCATTTTACCCAGATTTTTTTTCAATAACATAAAAGGAAAAAAAAAAAAACAATCTCAGGCTTAAAGCCTGATACTAAAGCCTGACAAAGATAACATCATAAAACTATAGACTAATTTCACCTGTGACTAAGATACATAAGTCATGGATGAAATAGTATCAGAGAGAATCATGCAGTGTAGTTTTAAGTGCACCATGATCACAACTATTCCAGGCATGTAAGGTTGTTTCAATATTTGAAAATCTACTGTTATATAAAACAGTATATAGCACATCAAAATTAAAAGAAAACATATGACTATTTTATTTTATATTGACTATGCAGAAATGGCATTTGATTAAAAACATTTTTTAAATTTCTTTGTAGAGGGGCACCTGGGTGGCTCAGTCAGATAAGTGTCTGACTGTCTTGATTTTGGCTCTGGTCATGATCTCACAGTTGTGAGGTCAAGCCCCGCATTGGGCTCTGCAATGACAGCGTGGAGCCTGCTTGGGATTCTCTCTCTCTCTCTCTCTCTCTCTCTCTCTCTCTCTCTCTCTCTCTCCNTAGTCAGATAAGTGTCTGACTGTCTTGATTTTGGCTGTGGTCATGATCTCACAGTTGTGAGGTCAAGCCCCACATTGGGCTCTGCAATGACAGTGTGGAGCCTGCTTGGGATTCCCTCTCCCTCTCCCTCTCTCTTTCCCCCTTCTCCCCTATCTCTCAAAATAAATAAACATTAAAAAAATTTCTTGGGGCACCTGGGTTGCTCAGTTGGTAAAGCATCTGACTTCAAGCTCAGGTCAGGATCTCATGGTTTGTGAGTTTGAGCCCCACGTCGGGGCTGACAGCTCAGAGCTTGGAGCCTGCTTCAGATTCTGTGTCTCCCCCTCTCTCTACCCTTCCCATGCTCATACTGTCTCTCTGTGTCTCTCAATAATAAATAAAACATTAAAAAAAATTTAATTTTTTGTAGAAACATTTAGAACTAGAACATTACAACTAGAATTGGTAAGACACATTACTAATATGATTTAAAAAATCCATCTCAAACCATCGAATTTCCCATTTTTGATATTAAAATACTGATGATCACATTAAATTATGGAACAACACTCTCACCACCACACTGTCAGGGAGAAGGGATGAAAACTGAAAAGATGATAAATTTTGTATTGGTTACATAAGATTTAATCACCTAAGAATCTCAAGATTATCAACTGGGAAAAATGGTTACAGTGAGGTTACTGGACAGAGGGGGATAACATCAAATCATATGCAACAAGTACAAATGAACAGCAATGTTCAGGGATCGATAACAAAGGCAAACTTAATTAGGGAAATAAAAGATCTCAATAAATGATGACAATTATCATGTGCCTATTAGAAATATGATGATGATGTCACTCCTTGCCAAAACAGCAGGTAGATTCACTTCCAATAAAATTACCAATGCAAACCATCGACAAAATGATTGTGAAGTTCACCTGGAAAAATAGGCCAGAATCAATGATTTTTATTAACTAGTAGAAGCATACTGCCCAAGAATGAAATTACAAAGGAAAATTTTGAAAATGTTTTCTACATAGGAAGAGAAACCTCTAGCACTTAAAGAAGTTATAAAGTTGAAATCCAAACAACAAATTGATAAATATATAGCATAAAGGACATTCACATTACATGAAAAGTAATCGACAAGATGAGCATTCCATTAGAAAAATGTGTGAAGGACACAAATAGACATTCACAAAGTAAGAGATATCTAAATAGCCAGATAAATAAATACCAAAACATATTCAGTATCCTAATAGTCAAATAAATCAAATGAAAATAAAATGTGAATAAATAAATGCAGGATGCATGCTTTACCTTTAATATTGGTAAATATTCAACTTCTTTAGCCTGGGTATGGAGAGACAGATAATTTCATATAGTGAAAGAAGTGTAAATAAGCATAACATTGATGGAGCACAATAGTAAGTACATACTAGACCTCTTCAGTGTAGATATAGCTTCACCCATGCAATTCAACTTCTGGGCTGTTAACCTAAGGAAAATGTTGAACTGTAAAAGAAAATAATAAATCCATTGCAGTACTATTTATAATTGCTAAACATTGGGAAAACTCATCTAACAATAAGGAACTACTCAAAAATTAAGGCATATCCCCAGATAATCAAATACAGAAGATCAGATCAGTACACAAGAAAATGAATACAGTGAGAAATGAAACAAGAAAAGTGTGTGTATGTGTTTACAAATCTACAAGATAGGTGACACATCTCATTTCTTTTTTTCTCTTTCTGTTTATGTAAAATTGTTAACATAGATTTTCTTTAGTGGTAAGACTAAAATTTGTTCATTTTTACATCTGTATTGTCTAATATTTCTTCCAATGAACGTGAATAGAATAAAATTCAAGAACAGGGAGAAACAAGACATTTTTACATCCTCTGTCCTAATTCTAATTTCATAAAATTTGAATACTAAAAAATAAGGAATTTTCTTACAGTGGTGTTCATGGAAGCATTTTTTATAACTGGAAAAGATAGAATGATGAGATTAATGTCCTAAAATAATTATTCATATGATAGGCTATTCTACATGGACAAACTGGAAGGATGTTTATCAAACCATTAACCATACCTATCTCTGAACCAGGCCCATGGGTGTTATTTTCTTTTTGTGTCTTTTCTCCATGTTTCTCAAATTTTTATTAATGAGCAAATTGCTTTTTTCTTCAGAACAAAGTATGTTTTTTTAATTTTTCTCTAATGTATATTTTCGAGAGAGAGAGAGACAGAGTGTGAGTGGGAGAGGGACAGAGAGAGAGGTGAAGACTACAAATCCGAAGCAGGCTCCAGGCTCTGAGCTGTCAGCACAGAGCCCGATGTAGGGCTTGAACTCACAAACCACAAGATCATGACCTGAGCCAAAGTCAGATGCTTAACTGACTGAGCCACCCAGGTGCCCCAACAGAGTGTGTTTTTGAAAGGCTGAACGAGTATCTTCTTTTTATAGTTAGCCATATAAGTTTTATAAAAGGAATGTTAGGATAGCGTTTTCCTCTGTATGTGTGCTTGTGTGTCTTAATGGCAAGCTGTCTACTTCTTTGTGGGACTGGACTGAAAGAAACTAACCTAATATTTGATTTACCCTATTGTAGGTTGCTTCGGGTGAGTGCAATGAGGACACCGAAGTTTATAACATCACCCTCTGTACTGGGGATGAACTCACTCTAATGGGGCAGGCAGAAATCTTGTATGCGAAGACTTTCAAAGAAAAGTCACGACTCAACACAATCTTCAAAAAGATTGGGAAACTCAATTCCATCAGCAAGCTGGGAAAAGGCAAAATGCCGTGCCTCATTTGCATGAATCACCGGACCAATGAAAGCATTAGCCTTCCATTCCAGTGCAAGGGCAGATTTAGCACCCGGAGTCCCCTGGAACTTCAGATGCAGGAGGGCGAACACACCATCCGCAACATTGTGGAGAAAACCAGGCTCCCCGTGAATGTGACTGTGCCCAGCCCTCCCCCCAGGAACCCCTATGACCTCCACTTCATCCGCGAGGGGCATCGCTACAAGTTTGTGAACATCCAGACCAAGACAGTGGTGGTTTGCTGTGTGCTGCGGAACAACAAGATCCTCCCCATGCACTTCCCTTTGCACTTGACTGTCCCCAAGTTTAGCCTCCCAGAACACTTGGTAAAGGGAGAAGTGTGGCCCGAAACCCTGGTCCATCACTGGCTGGGTATCTGCCAAGAACAGTTCGACATCGATGAGTATTCCCGGGCTGTCCGAGACGTGAAAACTGACTGGAATGAGGACTGCAAGAGCCCCAAGAAGGGCCGGTGCTCTGGCCACAACCACGTGCCCAATTCACTTAGCTACGCTCGCGATGAGCTCACCCAGTCCTTCCACCGGCTCTCCGTCTGTGTGTATGGCAACAATCTCCATGGCAATAGTGAGGTGAACCTTCATGGCTGCAGGGACCTGGGGGGAGAGTGGGCCCCCTTTCCTCATGACATCCTGCCCTACCAGGACCTGGGTGATAGTGGGAGCGACTACCTTTTCCCGGAAGCCGGTGAGGAATCAGCAGGCATCCCGGGAAAATCAGAACTTCCTTACGAAGAGCTCTGGCTAGAGGACGGCAAGCCCGGCCAGCAGCCTCTCACTCGTTCCCTGAGCGAGAAGAGCAGATGTGATCAGCCTAGAGGTTCTGTCCGGTCCAAGTGTGCAGCCTCTCCTCTTCCTGCCCCCGGAGCTCTGGGAGCGGCAGTGAAGTCTTCAGAGATCGCCCTACCTCCGCCTCCAGTGCCTCCCAAATCTGAAGCCGTAAGTCCCTTCTGTGTTTGAGTGACGGCACCTTTCCATCTCTCTGCTCAGGCACCTACTAATGCATCTTCTTTCCTAACAAAAGGAAAACTCCCTGATGGGAAATTATCCAGAGGAGCAAATTTGCTTAATTTGGAGTGGTATAGACATGCTTGCTAGATTATTTTTACCAGTGAGGAGTTAGAGTTGTACTCTTATGTTTGATGACAAACCTTGAGAGCTTGTAAATGAGAGAGGTTTAAACTTGACTTTTGCTGCTACCTGGAGAATGGATAATAAGGAGGAGAGGGCAGACCGCGGAGACCAGAGAAGAGGCGTTATAGTAATGGAGGAGGTAGGAAATGATGAGGCTCTGAACCACAGCCATTGGTAGCAGGGAGAAATGAGCTGCTTCAGAACATGTTTAGAGTTAGACCTGACTGCACTTACTGATAAATTGAATGTGGGTAATGAAGGAAAGACAAATCAAGGAAGACTTCTAGAACTTTAGCCTGAGCAACAGAGTGGGTATTTAGTGCCAGTTATAGTGGTACAGACTAAAGGAAGAGTGGATTTATTTGGGGGCTGGGAGGAGAGGAATTAAGAGACATCAGCATGATATGTAACCCTTTCCTGTATCCCTGAAGTTACATTGAGACCAGAGCACAGTAGGTGTGCCCGTGTACATGCATACACACTCACACCAGAGCAGAACCAGGAGCCAGAGCAGTTCTGTTTTAATACCTTAAACATAACTCATTCAGTGCTCTGGGGGCTTCTATCAAATCTTAATGTAAAAAGATCAATATGGGACAGGAGAAAAGCCCCTCTGTTGTGACTGTATCCTTTGGTTGATGGGTACTCCGAACCTTTGCTCCTCCTTTTTAATCACTGGAATTATATCTCTGAATCAAGAAAGCATTAGAGACATAGGGTATAGTTCTCTTCACTTATTTGACACTGTCTACTGCAGTGTTTTTCATTTTTTCTGCCTCTAGCAGAACCCTTAAAAAAAAAAAAGGCTTACACAAATCACAATAAATAGAAGAATTAAAATCAGACCTCATCTGACCGAAGTACATTGAGGGGCCGGGGTCTCCGTGTTTCCCTCTTCTCTCTGCTCCGCCTGGTGGTCTCAGGACACCTCTGTGGAACCCTGCAGCTTTGCAGAACCCAGTTTCAGAACCCTGGAAACACTGGGTGGGATGTGAGAAATAGAACCATCAATAAGACTCTGGACTCTGGTATCTTTGGGTTTTATAGGGAAGTTAACAGATGAAATGAGATGACTGTCATACAGATTACAATATGGTAAACAATAGAAGAAATATATACAGACAATGTGTGGGAATCCAGAGGTGAAAGAAACTTCTAGTTGGGTGATGCGTGAGAGAAGCTTCATGGAGATGATGACATTTTAAATGAGCTGGGAGAATAGACATGAATTGGAAGAGCAGAGAAATAAGAAAGGCATTCCAGACAGAATAGCATGAGCAAAGGTGTGGAAGCGGGGACAGGTGCGGGTGCGGGAAAAGGAAGTTCTATTGAGCCAATGGAACAGGGTGACTAGGACATATGAAAGGCAGTGATGGCTGAAAAGGCTGGAGGCAGGTCATGGAGAGCCCTGAACATCGGGCGGCACTTTGTACCCACCGTCACACTTAGCTGTCCATGCAGAGCCCTCATTGCTGCAGTTTCCTGAGACAGGACCCCCCTCTGGCTATCTGCTCTAGGATATAACCCCCCAAAGACTGCAGATCTGGACTTGCCCTTACTCCTTGCAGGATCTTCCACAGACTTTAACACATAAGCCCAGAGATCCCTGTACCCAGTAGGGGCCATGGAAGATTTGGGGGAAGTCTTGGTGAAGTTAGAGTCCTTGCCATTTTTACTCATGTCCAAGGATATTGCCCCCCACTTCTCCCCCTCCCCCCAAGGAAACAGGTAAAGGAGATGCTCCTTCCACAAAGTGAGCTGTTTTCAGTATGTCTCGACTCAGCTCTTTATTTGATGTTACTGGAAGCTTGGAACCCCGATCTTCAGTAGGGCTGTGACCACGCCAGCTGTCCTCATACAACTTGGCACATGGGGGGGCTCATGTTTGTTGACTGATTGATTAACTCATCCATGGTGGTCACACCCAAAGTCATTATGTAACTAAGTCTAGAAATAGGAACCTAGCGCCACTTGTTTGTTCTGTGGCGTAATTGAATGATGAGTAAGAACATAAATATTAAGAGGCTCTATCTTGACCTTGGTACTAAAAATGTGAGAGTTAAATTTGAAAGTAAGAGCAAACCTCACAGGAGAAGAAGAGATTTTGGTCTCCAGTCTCCAGTGTGATTTCTTACAAGAGAATCTTCTCAGAGCATGTCCGGTGTTTATAGAATGCTATAATCTTTTTTAAAAAATTTTTAAACACCTGAAATCACTTAATTTACTTGAAAAAAATTAGGCATTTCAAATGAAGTCATATTTTTCTATTGGCTCTGTGACCATGAAATGAGTTTTCCATTTTTAGGAAGTATGTGGGATCCAAAAACGTCCTAATTGTTAGATGTGGCTTCAGCTTGTAATTTTCAAAAGGGAACTTTAATGGGGCATAAATTCAAGTGCTCCCGCAGAATTAAATAAAACTTTTTTGGAAAGTTGTACTGGAGTGAGTCCTGGGAGGAAAACATAACTTGAATCTTAACAGCTGTCCCGCCTAATAATTAAAGATGGTAATAAGCTTTCAAGTGAGGCCACTTTCAAGTGAGACATCATCTGGGAAGGTGACAATTCTCACCAGGTCTTTAGGGATAGAAGGTGCTGGAGCAATGGAATGGAGTCAAAGAAAGTGTGTCTTTTTTTTTTCTTTAATGTGTATTTTTGAGAGACAGAAACAGAGTGCAAGTGGGGGAGGGACAGAGAGAGGGAGACACAGAATCCAAAGCAGGCTTCAGGCTCCGAGCTGTCAGTACAGAGCCCGATGTGGGGTTGGAACACAAACCTCGAGATCATGACTGAGCCGAAGTCGGACGCTTAACCAACTGAGCCACCCTGTGCTGAAAGGGAAGCAGGGAAGCAAAGCTGGTGATCAGTGAGTGAACTCCGTTTGCCACAGTCCATGACCCAGTCCTGTGAAGACACAGAGGCACAATGGCTCCATTGCAGTGTGTATCAGCCTATTCATTTTCTTCTCACTCTTCTCTTCCTCCTGCACTTCCTGCCTTGGTGTCCTAAGTTACAACATGGACCTGCGCTCTCTCCCCAGCAAATTTCGAAGGTGTTTGTTTCTTTCTGTAAATGTGAGAATGAATCTTTCCCCTTCCACAATGACACTTACTGTGTTCCATGCATCGTGCTGCAGTTCCGGAGTCATTGGGTTACGTTTCTCAGCACTTCCCTGCCTGTACCTTAAAGTGGAAAACGAGGTGGTGGGGCCAGATCAAAAATCCTCAGTGGAGGAGTAATCGGTTTATCCCTATTAGACTGTATTTGATGTGGCTATTTAGAATTAGGCTGTAGTCACCGTGTGTCTTTGTAAAGATTGTTTAATACAGTTTTTTTGAAAGCAAAGCTCTTCCAGTTGTTTCTCCAGACTATAAGTGGCTATTCCCGTCCTAATAGGAATACCCCGAGAACAAGTAAGCACAGATCCAGGCAGAGAAGGGATGCAGCCAGGTGTACTCCTCAGAGTTGGTGCAGGTGAGCCCAGACTGAAGGAGCCCAGCCAGATCACTGAATGGTGACATTTCGCTATTTTAACTGTGCAAAGTGCCCTCAAATCAGAATGACCTGACAGTCCTTCTTAAATGGATTATCCTTTTGCTTACTGCATTTATTCTGAACACACCGTCTACTTCATAACATCGTGGGCCTCTCTCCGTCATCTTAATTTTTTGGGTACTGGTTGATAGGTCCAAACTATTTACCTGGATGCACTCAACAAGTGACAGTCTTAAAGAACTGTCTTTTTATTTTTTCCTCTTTAGAAGATGCCATTTTGGAGGTGCCTTGCTGGCTCAGTTGGTTGAGTGTCTGACTAGATTTCATTCCAGGTTATGATCTCATGGTTGGTGGGTTCAAGCCCCGCATAGGACAGCACAGAACCTGCGGGATTCTTTGTCTGCCTCTGTCTCTGCCCTTTTCCCGCTCACATTCTAGCTCTCTCTACCCACCACCCCCCCTTTTTAAATAAGGAGATACTTTTTTTTTAAGTTTATTTCTTTGAGAGAGAGAGAGTGTGGGTGTGTGTGTGTGTGTGTGAGCTGGGCAGGAGCAAAGAGAGGGAATGAGAGAGAGAATCCCAAGCAGGCTCTGCACTGCCAGCGCAGAGCCCGATACAGTGTTCAAACTCCACAAACCATGAGATCATGACTTCAGCCAAAATCTGGAGTCAGATGCTTAATCAGCTGAGCCACTCAAGCACCCCACATTCTCTTTCTCTTTTAAAAATAAACAATTTTTAAGATGCCATTTTGGAAAGCAATAATGGAAAGACTTTATATTGCATGACATTCTATAAATAGAATGTGCAAGTCCCAGGCTGTTCTGGTCTACACACTGAATTACAGATCATTATCAAAACTGTAGGATCACAACTCTTCTAAAGTGATTCATGCAGCAGTGTCCAACCTGGGGACTCCAGAACCCAGGGATGAAGATCCTCCATCATATCCAGTAACAGACAAAAAGGTATATTTACTCTTACTTGGTCATTGACATTACAGCAATTCCTGAGGGTCATGAGAAGAAAATCATCAAAGGAACTTTAGGTTGTGAGCCACTGGCTTAAACCAACTATTACTGCCATATTGATGAAGAATGTGATAACCATGGTGTAGCATGAAGCCCCATAGCCCCTGAGAAACTAAGTGGAAGGATTTGTTATAAGATGGATTGGCAGCATATATTCATTTCATAAGGCTCAAAGTCCATCACAAATAAAGCTCCTGTAATGGAGCACACTGTGTTGTTGGTGTTTGGGAAAAGTAAGACTTGCAGGGTGAATTTAATGCCACGTTTGATTGGACCTAGTCTGTAGATGCTTGAAAAAAAAATAGACTGAGATATACAGAAGTGAGTTGGGGTATCTGAATCTGGCTCATACTGGCTGAACAATTGGTAGGTAAATGGGAAGAAATGCTAAGCATTCCCAGAGGCTTCATTTCCCTCTCTTGGTGGAATTTAACTAGAAGCGGGGAGAGAAGTGACCTGCTACACTTATGTGATAGATAATTAGAGGCACATAACACCACGTTAAGAGCCATAGATTGGAATCCTCCTCACTCTACCACATAGTAGCTTCATAGCTTTAGCAAAATACTTAACCTCCCTGAGTCAGTTCCTGTGGGGAGAATAACAGCTTCTTCATTGCATGATCATACCACACAAAGTACTTGGCACTTTGCCCTAGCACTTGGTAAGCATTTAATAAATAATAGCCATAACTTAATATGGGATAGATTCCAGTTTAGAGTCAGACAGAAAATGATTTTGTGGATGTTTTTTTTCCCTCAGTCCTTTCTTAATGAGGGTACGGTCTACCCTCTCAGAGTCAGGGAGGCTGACGGAAACAGGCACATCTCCCTCCACAGCCAACCCAATACGCAAGCGGGCACCATTGCCCCCACATTCCAGAAGCATGTGTGATAGTTTAATTTTGCTGGGTCCCTGAGGTATTGCAAAAAAAACTTACTGGGTTTAAAAACAACAGGGGCTCCTTGTGGCTCAGTCGTTTAAGTGTCCAACTTCAGCCCAGGTCATGAGCTCACAGTTGGTAAGTGTGAGCCCTGTGTTGAATTCTGTGCTGACAGCTCAGAGCTTGGGGACTGCTTCGAGTTGTGTTTCCCTCTCTCTGTCTCTCTTCTCTCAAGAATAAATGAACAACAACAACAACAAAATTTAAAACAAAATATTCTTTTCATCTGACTACTAACATATCCACTTGATAAGCTAGGTGTTATGTTATAGTTCCCCAGCTGTGGAGCCAGATTTGTCCTCATCAAAGCATCCTGGACCCCAATAACATGTAGTCCTTTAATGAGGCAATTGAGGGCTTTGAAGAACTCTAGGGTATCTGTGGAAAAGCCACATGTGGCTCTAAGGCTGCAAACACATGTCAAGACAGTGGAATTCCCAGGCAAACCTGTATAGAAATATTAAGGCTGAGAAGTTGCCTTGACTAATTCTGTTCCTCAGCATGACGAGGCTAGGTCATGGTGTAACCAGGTGTCACCACCTGGAAGTGTCTACCCTACAGAATTTGGGACCTCACATGACTACCAAAGTTAGGAAAAAAACTATAAAAAGATGTTCGTTTATAAACTAAGAAAAGTGACTATGAGAACAGATTTTACTCCAGATTTTTATTTTATTTTGTCTTTGGGAATTTTTCCTGTGTCAAATGTTAACATTAGAAAAGCCATTAAAAGACAGATTTTCTTAAATAAATCTAAAAGAATATTCTGGCTTAGGTACTAAAGAGATTACTCTAGAAGTGACTATTTACTTTTCAAAGTAATTGCTCTACAAAAAGATTCACTCAGGATTCCACTAATTAATGAGGTCTCCCAGGACATTTGACATTTAATTAATTTTAATTATGACTTTTTGAGGAGACCTTATAAGCAAGGCATACCTACGTTCCCATTTGATAATTGAAATAAGGGCTAAATTATTATTGTGTTTTCGTAATTTTGAAACTAATTACCTCTGGTTCATGTAGGTTATTTGCTTTTAAATGAAAGCTTCTATGCCAAGAAATGTTTTCCTCCTGTGTCCATTGAAAGTCTCAATGATTAGACTGTTAATAAAGTAATTATAATATTCTGTGCAGTAGCTCTTATTTCAAATCTGCACTCTTGGGTACCATTTGCACAAAATCACATTAATGTGAAGGTTATACACTATTTAAATATATCTATCATATATTATACTCTTTGCTCAGAAAAGGGCTTTATTCTCTGCCCCAATGGCATATTCCTTCTCCTGAGTCCATAGAAACACCCTAGAATTTAAACAAGTATTCTTTTCAGAACCACTTGCCCTTCTTGCCTCCCTTGCCCGAGGCTTGGAGATTGGAGGTCATTTCAAACCCAGGTCTATGTTAGGTCCTTATCATCAGAGCATAAAACTAGGGGGAGAAAGTATGCATCTAAGAATCAGGATTTTGACTGTAAATCACATCTGCCCTTGCGTAGTTAATCACATAGAGGTTCATTTATTGCTGTTTTGTCATTATAAACTTTAATTTCTGTTTAGCTGAAAATATCCTGATGGGTATGTGACAGGGTTATGAACTCTGTATAAAAGCCTCTTTATAAATAAGATTTCTTAAGGCTGGAATGATTTTGTTATCTGGGAGAGGGAGTGTGGGAAGCAATGTAAAATACAGGGCAGAGGGCATGCAGTGAAGGCAAAGTCGCAAAGTTCAAGGAAGCATGGTTACAAAACTCCTTTATTTCGATTGCTGACATTATCCTGAAGTCGGCTTTTTAGAGAAGAAAACTCATAGTACAGGTGAGTCCAATTTTAGACCAAGCTCACGTATAGTATCTGTGTACTTTCTGAGTCACTGTCAACAAAGAGGTAAAAGGATCCTTACCCCGCCTCATATCCCGGCACCTCTTTGGTGACCGTCCACAATTCTAAGAAGCATGATCTTTGAAACCAAAGATTTTCACACACCGGCATATGATGGTACATTTTAAACTACAGACAAGGGAAGTATATGGCCTCAACTCCAGATCCACTGCTATTGTATTTACAAGTTGCACACATGGCTATAAAATTGATTTTCCCCCAAAAAAGATGGCTATGCAAAAGATGTCATAGTAAGTGTTCCATTTACTTTTCTTAAATGATCTCTTTGGTCCAGTTAGTGAAAGAGTGTAAAGAATGTCATATCTTCCATGGAAGTAGAGAGTTCCAAGAAGTGAAGACTTTCCAGGAAACAGCATACCACAGTCCCCCACCCCTACACTATGCTGTTTCATAAACACTTGGTGTTTGTTTGGTTTCTTGTAATCTTTTAATCCCTAGGAAGTGACAAAGGAAGATAATGTCACAGGAGAAAGAAATCAGACCATCGGTAATATATATAAAGTGCTGCCAGTTGTATGTAGCATTTGAATTGTCCTCTAAGCAAACACATGTAACCTTGTTTTCCAGTGGTGTAGTAATGAGCTTTGTACTTTGAACAAATTCTCATGCATTACTCTTAACATGTGGCTATTTAGGGAGAAGACTTCCTTGTCCATTTTTCACAAACTATTAGTCATTTACATTGTGCTCAGTTCCCTCCCAGCCAAACAGAGCTAAAGGGAGTAGTGAGGGGAAAGGAAGGTTAAATGCTGTTTCCAGAGTCAGGAAAGCAAGTTAAACTTCATGGACAGTATTCTGAAAATAAAGAAAACAGTCCTTTTCTTTGATACCTTTTTTTTTTTTCAACCGAATACTGGGGTTGGGTTTTGACTTTGTTGACCACCTTCACTTAGAAACACGAAGTTTTCTGAAGCATTCGTTCTGTTGGATGTGTTCTATCTTCGCTTAGCTGATAGACAATAAGTTACCATCCATTTCTTTCTAGCTTTCCAGTGGCCAGTGGTGGATTGGCCAAGGCAGAAAGCAATGGGGAAAAAAAAAATGTGTGTTCTCCACATCTTCTTAAATAGGTCCTGGGAGTCAGTAAGCACTCAGCCTCCAGGTTATGTATATGCATGTACGTACCTGGGCATATTTTTAAAGTTTCTTCCAAGTTCAGAGGGGATAAAAACCCATGCCTTCTTCAGTCCACCATCCTTTTCTAATAACTGCCTCCCCCCTTCATTTCTAGTCAGTATTCTTAAAAAGAATGGTCTGCCCTCCCGGTCCACCCTCACTTTCCGTTCTAGCTTTGACTCACTGGAATCTGCTTCCAAGCCTTTTTTTGTTTCTTTTTTTAATTTAATTCAGGCTTCCTTTGCTAAGGTCCCCAGCGACCTACTTTCACATATCTTCTAGACCTTCCCTGGCTTCCCAACACCCTGCCACCTTCACACTGACATTCTCTTGCTGTCTGCCCATCCCTTCACTTCTTGGACACTATTCGGGCAGAACTCTACTCTGTGAGTGGTAAGATGTCACTTGTGTTTCTCCTTCGTCTCCTCTTCTGCCCATTGCTTAGGGATTCAGCCTTCTTCACTTCTCACTGAGATTCCCGTGCCACCATCACTCAGATTCTATCAGTTAGAACATATCAGTTAGTACGTATTTTCGAAACTGGACTCCTTGGTTTCTCCCAATCTCTGTTCTTCCTTCTAAGTTTCTGCCTGATAAATGTCACCAGTACCTGTCTAGTCGTGGAAGCCCCCAGACCAGAGCAGCACTTTGATGTTTTTTTATGCCTCTGTACCTTTTGTGCACTTGTAATTCCTTCTTCTGAAGACTTTTCTCCGGATAATTGCCTATAAATTTGTTCTTCTCCTTTCAGTAGTGCACCTACTAACTTCTGCTCTTACTTGTGTTGCAACATGGCCAATTTATATCTTGATTATGTGTGTGTCTCTCTTCTTCCCGACTAATTCCATGAGCTACTCATTTTTGTATACTCAAAACTAGCTCGGTGAGCATGTGATAGGCACTCGACATATATTTTGAACAAGTCAATAGCAAAATGGAATTAATGTAGTGTGTAGGAGAAGGGAAAGTGATGGCCACTTTTAGGGACAGTGGAAGTAGATAGTGGCTCTGATCTCAGCTCTTAGCCCCCAGACACCTTTTACAGCTTCCTTCAAAACCTGACTGTTAAATTATGTCAGTGTGTTTGATGGCAGCCACATGCATATTCCTTGTAGACTAAAGAAAAGTGACTAGAGAATGTCCTAAAAAGAGCAGAACTCACCATTTCCACCTTTCAATAAATTAAATAAAAGTTTGGTATTTAGCCCTGGGTTGGCAATGAGCTACGTGAATACTAAGGAGAATTGTCTTAATCCTGAATAGTGGTATCTGACATTCGATTAGAATTTAATCAGTGAACATTTTAGGAAAGGGAAGGTCCTTCCCCCCTCCCCACCCCGGAAAGAGCAAAGATGAGAGAATGGTAGGAGGGGTAACTATTGGAGAGAAAAGCTTTAGACCAGAGGAGTCATGAAGTGAGGCTCTGGGGACAGCAGGGAGTCGGCTGTCCCTGCCACCACCTGAACCCACGTTGTGTTCCTCAACGCTCCCATAAGCGGCAGGTGCTGAGCTCCTCTGCACATACCCAAACTACTCACAGCCAGGAGTCATCAACCGGTAGCAAAGGTTGTACATAATCTGTGATAGACAGAACGCCAGCCCCTCGCTGAGGACCAGTGTCGGAGGTTTGTTCCTGATAATCCAGGTACCTCATCCTCCCTGTGCGGCCAGGTGAAGTTCAGTCTTGAATGCTGTGTTGGAGAGGAAGAGGAGGAGTCTGGTCCACCAGGCAGGGTGTATTCTGTTATATGCTCACTGAGAATAGTAATTATTCTGGAGGGTTGGCATGTCCCAATTTAGAAATGCCACCGTTGCCATTTTCACGCTCTTACTATGTCATATGTGGTGGTGGTGAAGTTGACGATGGTCGTATGTGCCAGGCCTGCTGGCGCCTTTTTTCCTCTAGATCATCGCTAATATGAGGACACAAAAAAATTAACATGCAGCCCAAATGACTTATCAGTAACAATCTCCAGGGGCGCCTGGGTGGCTCAGTCGGTTAAGCATCTGAGTTCAGCTCAGATCATGATCTCACAGTTTGTGAGTTCGAGCCCTGCATCAGGCTCTCTGCTGTCAGCGCAGAGCACACTTCGGGTCCTCTGTCCCGCTCTCTCTCTGATGCCCCTCTCTAAAATAAACATTAAAAAAAATTAAATAACAATCTCCACATTAGAATATAAAAAGCCTTCTTATATATTTTAAAATAAAATTACCTTTTTCTTGTATTTTTGGAGACATCTATTAACCTCTACTAGCCTTCTGTAGGACATATTTGCACCAGAGGTGACAGTGTATACGTTTTGACTCTGTCATGCACAGGGCGCCATTAACAACGATGATGGCCCCTACCATCTTCACTCTCGGGCTAATTGAATATACATAGAAAGTAAGTGAATATAAACAGTGTGAGCTGAGTTCAGAAGCAGCGACAAGTCTTGGTGGCCACGTGCAGGGGTCCCAGACCGAGCCTGCAGGGGTCGGGACTGGGTCTTAGGAAATGGCATTTTGGAAGAGACAGGCGGTAAGAACCAAAGCAGAGAGAGGAGCACACAGGCCCAAGACGTGTTGAGGGCACTGAAGCTGCTGCTCTGAGTGGACCTGTGTGTTTGTGTAGTGCAGTGGTGGGAGAAGTAACTCGAAGGGTGGAATGAGATGGGATCATTTCTTTTGGCTACAAGCGATAGCAAGAAAGAGTGCAGAGGACTTCAGTGGGAATCAGGGGAGGCTGGACTTGACCCAGCAATCAGACAGTGCCTCTGGAGATGGGAAGGAATGTGATGAAAGCCACCTGCTAGGCTTTGAGAGGGAATCTGCTGAAAACGTGGCACGTAGAAGTGCAGTTGAGGGGCACCTGGGTGGCTCAGTCGGTTAAGCGTCTGACTTCAGCTCAGGTCATGATCTCATGGTTTGTGGGTTCGAGCCCCACGTCGGGCTCTGTGCTGACAGCTAGCTCAGAGCCTGGAGCCTGTTTCAGATTCTCTCTCTCTGACCCTCCCTTGCTCATGCTGTCTCTCTCTCGCTCTCAAAAATAAATAAAAATTTAAAAAAAAAAAAAGAAGTGCAATTGAATATGAGGGGAAACTGGAGATGGGGGGGAATGGCCATCCAGTCTTGTAAATTGCCCTTTATTGTCAGGTAAAATTCATTTCGAGTATAACTTCCCTCCTCTTGGCTATGTATGTCATGTGTTGAATCCAATCATGAAGCAAAGAAGAGGAGAACAATTCCTGTTATAAGGGTGTAGGAGGTAGGAAGTAAGATGGCACAATAAACCCTCATTCTTTGTACCTTCTGGATCCCAAAATGTATGTATTTCACCAAAGCATATAGTTTTTCCCATAAACTGCGTATGACTTCCTTTGAGTGTCTGCAGCAACACGTTGAAAGTAACAAGTTGAGGGGGCCTGGCTGGCTCATTCAGTAGAGCATGCAGCTCTTGGTCTCGGGGTTGTGAGTTCGAGCCCCACGTTGGGTGTAGCGATTACTTAACAAAAAATTAAATCTTTAAAAAAAGAAAAGAAAACAAAGTAACAAATTGAAAGTAACAGGTAGAGAGCAGGTAGTCAGCTGTGTTCAGCCCTAGATGGCCCAAATGCTTGGGGGAGCACAATACATTCCTTTTGTGCCTCAACAAAATTCTGCTTAAATTCTTGTCTTTTTTTTTTTTTTTTTTTTGGTGGCACCTGGGTGGCTCAGTCGGTTAAGCATCTGACTTCAGCTCAGGTCACGATCTCACAGTCTGTGAGTTTGAACCCTGCATCGGGCTCTGTACTGACAGCTCAGAGCCTGGAGCCTGCTCCGGATTCTGTGTCTCCCTCTCTCACTGCTCCTCCCCTGCTCCCTCTCAATAATAGTAAAATAGTAAATAGCTCCCTCAAAAATAGTAAAATTTAAAAAATAATAATAAAGTCTTTTTTGTTTGTTTTTTTCTTCAACTATCTTTTCTGCAAGATGGGTTTCCTGTCAGCCTCGTTCTTCCCACTGAACTCACAATTACACCCAAACAGCCCTCTCGTGACAGTGGAGGAGGACCTGCCTCCGGCCTTCTCTTCACTGACTGCACCCCGTCTCTGAAGAGCCAGAACCACACACACGCACACTTACTCATGTGGCCACCTCTAACGCTTTCTGTATCTTAGATGCAGTTTGGAGTTTAGTGACAAACACTCCAGTTAGCAGTAGGTCAGCGCCCGCCTCCCCTCCCCTCCCTGGGCGCTGCTTCTTTTCACTACTTTCTTCCCACCCCTGTCATGCTGGAGACCTACTGGAAAGCTCTCCAGGACTGCCCAGTTATAGAGATAGGTGGCAGAACCAGCTCTAAGTGACCTTGAGTGCCTGGGGTTAGTTATAAGAACAGGAAGAGGGGACTTCAGTAGGTCAAATTCAAGTACAGGCGGCTGCTTTTCTGTGTCCTGTGTCAATTATTTTAAATTAAAATGCATATTTTCATTGACATCTCAGCATATTGTAATTGACATCTAGGTAAGTGAGCTCTAATGAAACGTCACATTTAATGACTACTTCCAGAACCTAGAAATTTCTAAATCAAATTCAGCATGAACCGTGTTTCCCTTTTCTCACCCAATGTTTTTCTCTTCTCTAACCCAATGTTGAAAGGGGACTGTTTATTTTAAAAATTAAAAAGTTAGAGGCACCTGGGTGACTCAGTTAGTGTCGGACCTCAGCTCAGGTCATGATCTCACCCTTGGTGAATTTGAGCCCTGCGTCAGGCTCTGTGCTGACAGCGCAGAGCCTGGAGCCCGCTTCGGATTCTGTCTCCCTCTCTGCCCTTCTTCTGCTCACACTCTGTGTGTCTCTCTCTTAAAAATAAATAAACATTAAAAAAATTAAAAGTTAACTGACAGACTCCCCATCTTCTTATGTTTTCCATGATTCCTGTTACCATAAGTGTAAACAGAATCAGGCACATGTATACTAAAGTAACTCCCATTCATCCTAGATTCTATAGACATTCCCTAAGAAAGAAAAGAAACATAGTTGGCTAATGTACAAATCACTCACAAGAGGGAATCTGATGCAATATCTTGATTACTTACTTTGTAACCAGCATATGCTCTTGAAAGCCAGGCACTGGGCTGACCCCGCCAGAGTTTTTTAGTGTCCTAGCTGGTTCTCAGCTCAAGAAAAGACGACCCTCTAAGTGGTGCCCAAGTCTCCCTGGGCTGGCTGAATGATCCTCTCAGATCCAAACCCATATCTTCTCAGATTTTCCTTCTGTAGTCATCCATGGCCTCCTTTTTAAAAGCTCAAATGGGGAAGCCTACAGCTAGTGGAGAAGAAAATCTGCTGCTCTGAATATTCTGGTTTAGCCTAAAGTACTTTTCCAAATGAAAAACTGTCACCAGGAGGTCCCAGTAACCATGGCTGTGGGTCCTCTGGATGAGTGCAGTGGTCCTCAGCCCTAGGGGAAAATGCAATGGATAAGACTTATTAAATTGCTTCCACTTCACTTTGGAATTGAGATTTCCTTGGTCACCTGTGGTCATGTGATTTTTCCTAACATTTGTTTTTTTCTGGCAATTGAATCTGTCTGAGAAGCCAGTTAAGGGGCCCAGTGCACAATGTACATTGGAGGTAGGGGATACAGTGTAATGTGAATCCATTTTATGTGGTCTTAAGCAAACCCAATACCAAAGCTAATGGAAGCTTGCTGTTTCGTTGTCTTTATTAGCCCAGAACTGCTGGGACAGAAAGAAATTGAAGGCAAAGGTGAAAAAAAAAATTGGTAGGAACACAGTCTAAAAGCAAGGACATTTTTGACAAAGTCGGAATTGGCTCCATTTTTACCTGTGTAGCTTAGGGTTGACTAGCAGAACCAGGTATAAACTGCCCCCTGCTGCCCGAGACAGAGAAGTGCATTAAAAAAATGTCCGCTTCTTTAAAAAGAATCCTATTCTTGAATGTCTCTGTGAATGGAGAAGAAACGGGGGTGAGAGCAGGCAGACTTTCACAAGCCATGGACATCACAGGTCCCCTAATCCTCTCCACGGTGAACATGAAGGAAGTTAGGGGCAGCTCTTCTAAATTTAGGAGTGCTGTGTTGGGGATTTGGAAGTCTACTTGTTACTCCACCTGCGGCCTCGTTCCGTTAAGTGTGGCGTACAGTCCAGCACCGTCAGTGTCAGCGAGAGCACGTTAGAAATGTAGCTCTCGGGCCCACCCTGGGTCTGCCGAATCAGAGTCTGCATGTCAACAAGATCCCCGGGTGATTCACATGCACACTTCCCAAGGAGAAGCCCTGCGCATAACTTCAGAGGAGCTTCAACCCTGGAGAAGAGCCACCAGTCCTGAAGGTTTGGGTCAAATTGAATTCAGTTTGAACAGGAAATAAACACAACTCAGTGGAAGAGTTTGATCCTCTGTTAAGATCATGGTTGCCTTATATCCTTTTTCTTTTCAAGTTTGTTTATTTTGAGAAAGACGAGAGCAAGCCAGGGAGGGGCAGAGAGAGATGGAGACAGGATCTGAAGCAGCTTCAGGCTCTGTGCTGACAGCAGAGAGCCGGATGTGGGGCTTGAACTCATGGACCAGGAGATCATGACCTGAGCCGAAGTTGGACACTTAACCGACTGAGACACCCAGGCGCCCCACGTCCTTATTTTCTCAATACTTATGTTTTATACATCTCATGTGTCACTAGCTCTTGCACTTGCTGTATTTCAGCAGCAACTGGCAGTTGTCAAGGAGTCTCTTGAAAATCCGCCTGTCCCGGCGAGTATGCACAGCCGTGGATTCTCTCTCCCGCAGCATCTGTGTTTATCATCCTCCTCGTTTGCTGCCGTCTTCTTTCTCCTTCCCTTACACCCCTGCTGTTATTGTTTAAGAGTAGCCACGTGACCCACAGAACCGTCCCCCCTCACCCCCCAACGGTGGCATTGTCAGTCTGTTGCTAACCCAGAGTGTTCTTTTCCGCGCCAGGTCAGGGAAGAGTGCCGGCTCCTGAACGCCCCTCCTGTTCCACCCCGAAGCGCAAAGCCTTTGTCCACAAGCCCCTCCGTCCCTCCTCGTGCAGCCAAGCCAGCGCGGCAGCAGACTCGCTCTCCCAGCCCCACCTTGTCCTACTATTCTTCAGGGCTGCACGACATGTAAGTCTCCGTGCCAGGGCTCACCTCAGCCTCAACACATGTCTTCTTGTCAGCCAGCTCCCTGGGTCCTGAGAACGGTTTCTGGGTAGCCGTAGCTAGGCAGGAGGTGGGAGAGGAAGTGCTCCTTAACAACCAAAAGATTCCACTGGAAGAGCATGATGGGGCCCCTGTTGGTTTCAAGTTAGGATGGAAGGAAGAGCCAGTGTCCTAGGAAGAAAGGAAGCTGCCGCATATATGAGAAACTCAGCGATAAAGGCCAACTGGATTCTCTTAGACACAAGCCGCAGAGGGCTGCAGCTCTCACAGACCAGCGTCTCGTTCCTTCCACTCCGATTCCGCACTGGCAGACAGACAGCACCTTCTACCAGGACCTAGACTTGAAAGGGTCCAATTGGCTTTCTACTCTGCCTTTCCCCCCAGGACGAGAATCCCTTCTTGACCATCACGGTCTGATAGCCACTCACTTCTGTCTGGACCCTTCTGGCGCTGGGAGCCCCTTCTTCTGCAGGATGGCTCATTTCCTTGTTGGCGAACGCCAGTCGTTTTTTCGTAATCTTTCATTATATCCAGTTGACATCTATCTCCACGTAACTTTCAACCGTTTCTTACGTCTAGAAATACAAAAGTAGATCCTCCCTGCTTCTCTTTGTCAGCCTGTGAATAATTTGAAGTCAGATGTAAGTCTTCTCTTCTCCAAAAGAGGCTGCCTCAGTTCCGCCAGCTGTTTTCCCCTGACATCGCTGTCTGGTCCCTCGTCAGCCTGGTCACCCACCTCTGAGCACACTCTGGCTTCACTCACACTCTTAAAACATGGCCCCAGAGCTGAAGGCACCACTCCACATATGGTCTTCACAGTTTAAAATAGCTCTCTTTTGCAGATATTTTTAATTCTCTGGATATTTAAATCCTTGTGCTATTTTTAGTCAGTTCTATAGAAACCAAGGCAAGCATTGGGTTTGAAGCATCTCCTCTGACCTCAGACATTTGGATGGAAATACAGACAAAGGTAGTAGTGAGGTAGTCTTGTCACATAGCACAAGGAAGACAGCCATGAGGCACCCATTTACTGCCCTCACTCCACCCTTCCCCACTGCAGACATTAGTAATTATTGACACTACCTGTTGGTGATAAGCCTAAACCTGGCTAAAGAATTTTTCTCGTCGTAAAGATCCAGGCACCCACTATCAATGATTTTCTTGTTTAAAAAGTATATAGATTTTCCATCTCTGCTATAGCATGTTCAGTCATTATAATTCATATCCACAGTTACCAATGCATTTTAGTAACTTAAAGATTTTCTTTTAACCCAGTGAAGTTAGCAGATACTTCATCGAATTCGTGATAAGAAACCCTAGATTTTCCTTCCCGACTCCATCGTTCTACTCAGAAGCGACATCTGTGGGATAAAGATGGGCTTGGTAGTCAGCGTTTATGTCACTCACCTCCCTTTCTGTGTTTGCTTTTAAGCAGCGTTCCTAAAAGTGACACCAGTCCTTCCGAGAGTGCTCCCGTGTCCTGCTACCCCTGTAACCGAGCGAAAGCTGACTCCGTGGACCCCAGGTCCCCGATGGGCAGTCCTCCTGAAACCCTCTCCTCCCGGCTCTCGTGGCCCAGCCATTATTCAGGAGCGTCGGAGAGCCAGAGCAGGAGTGACTTCCTGCTGGGTCCAAGCCGGAGTTACAGCTACCCCAGACAGAAGACGCCAGGCACACCAAAGAGAAACTGCCCAGCACCCTTTGATTTTGACGGCCACGAGCTCTCCGCCAGTCCCCCCGGCTCGGTCGCCTCAGAATTCAGTGGCGGCGTCTCTGCCTGTCCCAAGTCAGCCAGCTACTCTGTGGAGAGCACAGATGAGAAGACGCTGGCCGCTGACACAAGCAAGCAGAGCACCTCGTGCCCTGCCTTGCCCCCCAGGGCCCCAAGGCCGGTGGAAGAGAAAGCTGCCTCGGACACTTCTCCTTTGCCTCTGAAAATTGATGGTGCTGAGGAAGACCCCAAGTCTGGGTCACCGGACCTCTCCGAGGACCAGTACTTTGTTAAAAAGGGCATGCAGGACATCTTCTCCGTCTCCTACCCTTTCTCCTCTCCGCTCCATCTCCAGCTGGCCCCCAGGTCCTGTGGCGACGGCTCCCCGTGGCAGCCCCCCGCTGACCTGTCGGGACTCTCTATAGAGGAAGTGTCCAAGTCATTACGGTTTATTGGTTTGTCTGAAGATGTCATATCATTCTTTGTTACTGAAAAGATCGATGGGAATTTGCTTGTTCAGCTAACGGAAGAAATCCTCTCAGAAGATTTCAAATTGAGCAAACTGCAGGTGAAGAAAATAATGCAATTCATTAATGGCTGGAGGCCCAAAATATAGCCAAACAACCCCAGCTAGCATCGAACGAAACTGATACGTGTGTGCGCTAGAAGGGGTGGGCTGGGACACAATTCCATGTTTTTTGCACTAAAAACCTTCTCTGTAAATAGGGATAAGAGACACTCCTACTATGCAGATTATGTTTTTGAATGGTGAACAGGCTATTTTGTACATCAATAAAAATGCTGTACAGAACACTTAGAGGTGTGCCTTGTACATCACTCAACACTCAACAGCTGCTAAAAGACAAAAGGCATGTTCAGAGAAAGAATTCTTACCCAAGTAGGTTTATGCGAGAAGGTATGATATTTATTACAAAATAGCCAAAGCTGAAAAAAAAAAACCATAAGAATCACAAACAATAACAAAAACAAAAACAAAAAAAACACTTTTGAACAACAGTTCTCTCCTTTGGGAGAATCGACGTTAGACAACGATTCTGTGCTCTGTCGTTTGGATTGCTCAGTGCTAATTGTTTTACTCTTGTGCCTGAAAATGTTAGTGATATGAAATGACACTTTACTGTTTGTTATATGCTCGGTAGGGATCTTTTCATCAAAAGGCATTTTCCAAAAGTCATGTGTTGATAGAAGTCATGTGTATGACATCCTTAGAAATAATACAAATGATGACCACAATAATTTATCTGTAACTGCTGCTAATTTTCTCAAGCAGTGGACAGAAAGAACAAAACATAAACGTATATGTGTATAGACGTATACACAATGCAAACATGTTTTAAACATCATTATTAGTCTGATGTTTTAGAGAACATCTGTTCACTTTCTAATATTGATTGAGGTTTGGGGCCATTAATTAGGTTGACTCTTAGGAAGAGTGGGCAGAATGATTCCAAAGATTCTCAGAACCCTTTCCCTTGACACTCAGTCTTACTAGCCTTCATCACTGAAAGCTTAGAGGTAATCAGTAGAGAGTCTGTATTAAAGACTTAAATTTGATTTTCAGCCCATGAGGGTTAGTTTGCATATAATACTCGCATGCTGGTGTCTGGGAGAACGACAGTGTCTTGTCAAAGGATTATTTGTCTCCTGTTTGAGGGTCTTATATTCCTGGTGTCTCACAGCGAAAGGTTTGAAGAGCATTTCTTAGAGCGTGTGAGGTATTCCCAACATGCTTTGTGCTTCACGAGAGCTCAGAAATCAGACATATGATCGTCTGTTATTGTATGTGCTGTATCTGTTGAGTAATTTTTTAAAGTATCAGTAAGTACATTTGTTTAGTTCATAAGCCTCTTCTTTCCTCTCTTCCAAAGAAGCATACATTATTACCATACTTTTATTATTTAGAATTCCAGGACATGATTCTGACAGTTTTTGCCAAATGTGATTAAATATTCCAAACTATAATGGCCTCATCATCATTCTTGACTTTCTGAAGGAATGTAAGTCTTAGGAAAGCTAGTGTTCTCCGGGCAAACCATCAGCCATACCCCTGTCTCCCCCCCCAGGTCTCATTCTGGATGTGCAGACATCTGTGACTGAGGTCAGCCAACCAGGTGTCAACAGGACTTCAGGGCTGGCTTCTTCTTAATCTGCCCGTCCTGCTGACCAAAATAAATAAGAAATATAAAGACAAGACTCACAATAAGGCAACATGCAACATGGCTTTATTTCTTGACATTAAAGATGTTTAATCCATCTCATGGTTTAGAATTGAGGTGAATTGATACCTCTTCTCATTTGCCATCATAAATCTTCTCTTTAAAAAAAAAAAGGCATTTTTTCCCCTTAACATTTCTCCCAAAATGTAAATATTCTAGGTAGAATGACCCCATAAGGAGAGTATCTTGTAAAATTTGTCGTGCCAGAGCGCCTCTCCAGAAGTAACTGGAAAATTGCATAAGAGTTTCCGATACTGCACTCACATGCCAAGGGACCCTCAGTGACTTTGATGGTTAGAAAACATCCTTGTGTATGAGCCACCACTTCCATTGCAACATTAACCTCTCGGAAATTTCCTTGAAAACAAAAACAGAAATGATCCGGTGAAACGCAGCAGTTTTTTTCTTTAACAAATCCTCGCGGAATCTGCTTTTAAACGCCTGACCCCGGGACACAGTTCTCAAATTCAGGCAGAAGGAACCGACTGGGTTTGGGTTTACTATGAAGGTTGCCCCAAATAACTGACCCCTTTTGTGTTTCTCTTTTTTCTTTTGCAAGAACTTGACACAAGTAGTTTCTGGGTTCTGTCTTGGCATATTTATATCAAGTTTATATTGGTGGCAATGGAGAGGCACCTACTTGGGGACAGGCACTGTGGCCTTTGGATCATGAATTCAGATTTGGTGAGCACCTTGTATTGCCAGGCACCATGCTGGTGTGACTCAACAGTACTGAGGGGAAAAGACATGGCTCGTGCCTTCTTGGTGCTCATAATGTTTATATTTAAAACCACAGTTGCTGAGACTGCATATGTGTGACTAAGAGAGACATAAAATCTTCCGGGCAGTTGGATGTATGGAGAGTTAAGTGTGTTCTGTCTTTAAAGAATCCACAGATGGAAGAAATGGCAGCCTCTATTAAAGGGATAAAAAATAAACACCATGAGACCGTTAAAACTTGGAATATGTCGGAGGCAGAAAGTATCTCGGACTCCCACTGGCTGGTGTTCTCTTTTACTGATTGGGAATGTTTTTAACTGGCCTCTCTGAAGGCACAAGTAAGTGTAGCCACCATTGCTGAGCTGAACATTTGTCTGTAGAAGACTTCAGCGCCCTGGCTGGACGAGGCATGCATCGCCAAAGAGAATCATGGCCAGAAAGGCGGTGCAGGGGTAGGGAGGAACCAGCCTTTCCCTTCTGAAAGCTTGAGTTTTGCAGGGAAAAAACTATGTATAGAGATCCCCAGAAGCAGAACCTTCTCTAACCAACCAGGACAAGATTGAGCACATCTTCTGGCAGGTTCCCTGCAGTCAGTGTAGTGACCATGGGGCTTAGGGGAAAGTGCTGTCTAAATGGACCCTGTTTGGGGTTTAAATTCGTGGCCCCCATCAGAAAAGAAAATCAGCAATAAGCCAAATCAAGCAGATGAAATGTAAAATATGGACCTAACCATGCTGGAAGGGAGAACTCACACCCTCCCAGACCAATTCTTTCTCAGAATCTTGTAAACGCCAGCACGTTCTCTCTCTTTTAAGTTGAGCTGCTCAACTTTATGAACTGTGAAATTTACATTTATACTCTTTCAACCCACATACACCATTCAAGTTTATGAAGTTGCAGCAAGCCGACCATTCGACGGAATTGCAGTGTTTATTCTTGTCTCCTGGAGAAATAAAACAATCTTACGGGAAGCTGTTATGACAATCCATTCCAACTGTTTTCAGACACATGCATAAATACCCTCTGCTCACATTCCAGAACCTCCTGCACAGCATCCCTCCCAACTCCTTGAGAAGTTCAGGGGGTGGATGTGGATGGATAGAGGGTCCATTTTCCAAACATTTTGTGTAACAAGTCACTACGCGTCATGCTTAAAGAGTATAAAGTTAACATTTTGAATCACAAACTGGAAAATAAAACAGTTCTCCAAAGTACCTCGTGAACCATTCAAAGGAAATTTCCGCATCAGTCCGCCAGAAAAATTAAATCTGCTGTTGGATACATCAATTCTCACTCTTTTTCTAGTAATACAAAGGCAGCTGGCTGCTAGGGCAGGAAGAGTAGAACTCCCAAAGTGCAAATGATGGGAAGGAGGAGTTTTGCTCTGGGGGTCTGTAATATTTGTGGAATTCTCATGGCCGCACTGCAGTTTAGTCTTTAAAACTGGGTGTTTTAAAATTGATCTCATGGTGGAAACCGGAAACAAGGGGTAAATGTGATTTCAGTTAAAACTATGTACAAATATTTTCTGTAATTGTGCTGCTCTAATTTTTAGGCTATGAATTTTGTAATGAGCTGATCAGATTACAAATTTCCTTTGTTTACAATCTCATGTAGTAGGGGCTCAGATCATTTCTTAGCTATCAACCTCTTCTCCCATTTTCATACGAAGTTCCATTTAAAATACTGTTAAAGCTAAGCCTAAAAATTGAACTCAGTTAATTAAAAATGGGAGAGTTTTCCTTGGTTTAAATGGAAATGGTATATTCTTTTCAAAGAATTTTGTAACCACCTTTATAGTTTCTTTTGCTTGGAAAACCGGGGGTGTTAACTACCAGTTAACAATTGTATTATTTTCCAGAGCATTATCTAATGGGCCCAATGTGTACCTCAAGATAAACATGGTATGTTATGTCTAAAAAAAATTCATTGTTGATTTAAATGGTTCTGAAATGTCTATAAATAAAGAAAATTTAAACATTGCTCTTCTTGCAGTTCCTCAGTGAGTCGGACCTAGTGCATAGTTTTCTAGAACTTTCTTCCCCATCCTCATGAAGGAGATGAGAACACGCATCTGAAGGGATTCTTAATGCTGCAAGCCCATCCCGTACTAAGAGATGGAAGACAATGGCTATTGTACAGCGAAGCTGGGAACCAGGTCACCTGATGGCCATCAAAGAAAATCCAGTACCTGTGTGCTCAGGAGTTAGAAAAGACAATTCATTTATATAATGTGCTGGTGAGGTTTACTGCCCTCCCCAAAAAAGCCCATGTTTGGGGAGAAGAAATAATACAGATTCTTATCTCTTCACAGTTTATATAATTACGATCGGCATAAACAGCAGAAATGGTTGGGTGTACAAGAGAAAGTCCTGAGCATTCAGCTTGCTGTGGTACCCGCTGATGAGTTTTACAGAGAAGTTGGCAAGTGGTAAATGAAGGCTGCTTAAGACAGCTTCTGTTTTACTCAAAATAGCATGCAGTACCTTCAGACCATTTTATTGTGAGACTCTGGGAGAGAATCAAAGGGCTGGCAGGACAATGGGAACCCATGTCCTTGGCCCTGACTAGACCTCCCCAGCTTCCCAGTCACCAAAAAGTCTTCCTGTCTTCCTTCACTAGACAAAGCACTGTCAAACCATCTTCTGTGTAAGCCTTCAACCCTTCTATCCTGTTTCACAGGGATAAAACTTGTGACTAAATCCATAGGTGGCCATTTCCCTGGATTTCTGGGATAGGCACTGGAAGAACTTAACGGATTGATCCTGCCAAAATGGGTTGGCTAAAACATCTAAGGATCTAACTCAAGGTCCTAAGAGTACTTAATCAGATATACACTGGGACATTGGCTCCTCCAAACTGAAAATTGCAAAGTAAATTTGAGTTTAGATATAAGCTGGGTTACAGTCAAATATCCTGAGGTTAGGAAAAGCCAAACCACTGAAAATAATGATTAAGCACAGGAACCCCTGGGTGGCTCAGTCCGTTGAGCGTCTGACTTTAGCTTAGGTCATGATCTCACCGTTTGTGGGTTCGAGCCCTGCGTTGGGCTCTGTGCTGACAGCTAGCTCAGAGCCTGGAGCCTGTTTCAGATTCTGTGTCTCCCTCTCTCTCTGACCCTTCTCTGCTCATGCTGTCTCTCTCTCTCTCAAAAAGAAATAAAACATTAAAATTTTAAAAAAATGATTAAGCACTGGATAAATTCTCATTTCACTGAAATGAGTTTTTCCTTAAGATCACCCTCCAGCTCCTTGCTTAGCTAACTCATACACTTCCTTCTATATTTACCAACACCATCCCCCAAAGCCAGTTAAGTTCTTCCTGTGCATATCTCTGTTCTTCTGTAAGTTACAAGCTCTTTGTATCAGGGCTTATGTCTCCATTGTTGTGTCTTCAAATATGGATGTTACTTGGAGTTCTGTTGAATGACAGCATGAATTCTATCACATTCCTGCTGGCACCCAGGCTTTGTGCCATCAAGATCAAGATTCTGTAGCCACATGATAACAATGAAGTAAAAAAAAAAAAAAAAGACACAAATGAAACTTGTATTGATCATAAGACTTCTGAGTAGACTTTATTTTTTAAATCTTTTTAACATTTATTCATTTTTGAGAGACAGAGTGCAAGTGGGGAAGGGGAAAAGAGAGAGAATGAGACACAGAATCTGAAGCAGGCTCCAGGCTATGAGCTGTCAGCGGAGAGCCCGATGTGGGGCTTAAACTCACTGACCATGAGATCATGACCTGAGCTGAAGTCGGCGCTTAATCGACTGAGCCACCCAGGTGCCCCCTGAGTAGACCTTTTGGAAGAGGACAAGACATGAACTTGTTAGGAGGTCCCAGGCTGAGTTTGCATCATTTGCCAATGACTAAATTTTCTTCTAACAGTTCAGTTAAGCCAATGACTTCAGTTTTTTAGTGGATATAAAATAAATTTTAAAAGATCAATGTGTTCCCATAGATTGAGTCAAATATTGGTTCTAAAAGACACAGGCAATTGAAGAGCACTAGACATGGTAGAGTGATATAAGCTAAGGTTGATCTTAGGACCAGAGGCAGCAATGGGTAAAAATAAGAACCTGCTGGGGTGCTTGGCTGGCTTAGTTGGTGGAGCATGTGACTCTTGATCTTGGGGTTAATGTTTTGAGCCCCATGTTTGGTGTAGAAATTACTTAAAAACGAAATCTTAAAAAAGAAGAACAAATGAAAAGAAGCCATTTTTATGTGCACAACTGTGTGGGGCATAGGAAATCCCATCCATGGGCAGATCACAGAAGTTTAGATCCAGAGGGAACCTTGAATATGATCTGGTCCAACCTCTTAATTTTCTTTCTTTTTTATTTTATTTTCTTAAGTTATCTCTACACCCAGTATGGGGCTTGAACTCACGACCCCAAGATCAAGAGTTGCGTGCTATATCAACTGAGCCAGCCAGTTCATCTTAACTTTATAGGAATGAACCACACATGTGTGTGACAAAATTGGAGCTAGAAAACAAGTCTCCTGGTTCCCCATTCTGTATTATTTCCATTACAATATTGTCTTCCGATTTCCTTAACTTTTTATCTTTTTAAAATAACATTTAATTTTTTTAATTTTTATTTTTAAGAGAGAGAGAGAAAGCAAGTAGGGGAAGGGCAGAGAGAGAGGGAGACAGAGGATCTGAAGCAGTCTCCAGCCTCTGTGCTGACAGCAGAGAGGCTGAAACTCATGAACTCCGAGATCATGACCTGAGCTGAAGTCGATCGCTTAATCGACTGAGCCACCCAGGCGCCCCAGAATAACATTTCATTTTTTCTTAAGGGGCACCTGGCTGGTTCAGTCAGTAGAACATACAACTCTTTTCTTTTTTTAATGTTTTTATTTATTTTTGAGAGAGTCAGAGACAGAGTGTGAGTGGGGGGAGGGGCAGAGAGGACAGAAGAAACAGAATCCGAAGCAGGCTTCAGGCTCTGTACTGTCTTCACAGAGCCCAATGCAGGGCTCAAACCCATGAAACATGAGACATGACCTGAGCTGAAGTTGGATGCTCAATTGACTGAGCCACTCAGATGCCCCAAGAGCATACAATTCTTGATCTCGGAGTTGGAGCCAAATTTAGGCATAGAGATTATTTTTAAACTTAATTTTTCTTAGTGCATAGAATTTCCTATCCTGGTCCTCGAACTTCTTTGTCTTCTAAGATCTTGAACTGATGCTACCCAGTCAGTGCTCGTTGGAAATCAAGAGAAATTTCTCCTGCTTATAAAATGGAAGCTCTGAGCGTATCTCCTCCTTTTTGATCAAAAAGTACGACTCAGTGTAAATAGTGAGACAGACATAAGATAAAAAAAACATAAACAACAACAACAGCTTATACAGAGCACACATATCTTTTACGTTCTGTATCCAGCCAGGCCAGCTCCATTTTACAAACTGGGACACCAGGGTGGAGAAGCAGCTGTAGTACTAAATATGACCACAGGGTGTCGGGCTTTTCCAATCAGCTAATGGCTACACAGGGATTACTCCAGTCAACTTGGATGGAGTACAACGGTGAGGCACGGATTAGTACAGAGTAAAACATTTTTAAGTCCAGTTATATTGGTGGCCTCCATCTTCCCCTCATTTAATTTTCCACTTTCCTTAGCCAAACACATTGGAATCCTGAAGTCATGGAAACAGAAAGAAGTGGCTCAAAAAAGATAAGGAATTTGAAAGTGGAGCACTGTAGCTTTTCCAAACCATATGTAGGGAAGGAAAAATTCATCCTCTACCCTTCAAAGTCTTCCAGCTGGACTAAGAATTAATTTAACAGATTAAAAGAAGAAAGAACCAAAGTTTTACTATGTGTGCCCAGAGGCCCAGGAATGATATTGAGACCTAAAGAAATGACCAAAACAGGCAGTTTTTTATTTTATACTTTTTAGACAAAGAGACAATCTGTGAGGAATCAATTAACTTTCGGAGCTTCAGTTAGTAAGAAATTCTAAACAGAATTTGGGCTCGGGCAGTAAATTAGTAAAAAGAAACAATTAGGTTATTCAAACAGCCTTCTTGGATCTAAATTTCCCATTTCTGGGAATAAGGATGTCTCTTTATCTCCTATAAGGACAGGGAGGTACCTTACACATGGGAGGTTTAGTTCCTGCTTTCAGAGGGACAGAGGAGGGTCTGAGTATCCTTTTTGCAAGAGCTATCTCTTAGGTAACTTTTATTTAAAATAATCAGGATGCTAAAGTGGCACATTTTGGGGTGGGCTGTCCTTGGCTCCTACACATATGTCCACTGGGGAAGAGGTTGAGGGATTTTCAAATGCAAAACTGACCTATAAGAAGCCTTGTCTCTTCTTGGTTCTGAGTCTCTGGAATTTTGAAAGTTTTGAAAGTGAGTGGTGCTCTTGAGTTAAAAAAATAAATAAATAAATAAATAAAGCTGTACTTCAGTTTTTTCTTTATTTTTCTTTCTTACAACCACTGGTTGGTTGTAAGCAACAAAACCCTCAACCAGAAACAAAATCTACCAAATGCCATTAATTACACGAAAGCTGACTTCCAAGTTAGGATTGAAAAAGTTAATCCCCTTCAGTCTTCTTTCACTTTTTTTGAAGGAGAAAGAGACAAAGCATGAGCAGGGGAGGGGCAGAGAGACAGAGAGAGAGAGACTCAGAATCCAAAGTAGGCTCCAGGCTCTGAGCTGTCAGTACAGAGCCCCACACAGGGCTCAAACTCATGAACCATGAGATCATGACCTGAGCTGAAGTCAGACACTTAATTGAATGAGCCACCCAAGTGACCCCTACTTCAAACCATGAACCTACCTATTTGATTCTGCAAGGAAGAACAAAAAAAAGATAATCTTTAACAAAGAGAATGTCAAACTTCAGCTCTTGCATAATAAGTTTATGTTTCATTCTCTGTACTTTTCACTACTTTCAGTAGCGCCATTTTTGACAAGGTAAAGGAAGTCTCTCAATTCAACTTTTAAGGAGATGAATTTAAATTTTTTTAATGTTTTATTTATTTCTGAGAGAGAGAGAGAGAGAGCATGAGCAGGGGAGGGTCGGAAAGAGAGAGAGACATAGAATCCGAAACAGACTCTAGGCTCTGAGCTAGCTGTCAGCACAGAGGCCGACATGGGGCTCGAACCCACGAACTGTGAGATCATGACCTGAGCCGAAGTCAGATGCTCAACCAACTGAGCCACCCAGGCGTCCCAGGAGATGAATTTATAAATCTAGTAAACTACCAATAATTTAAGCTTTTAATCCAAAGAAAACAAAAACACTAATTTGAAAAGATACATGCACCCCTGTGTTTATTGCAGCATGATTCAAAATAGCCAAGTTATGGAAGCAACCCAAGCGTCCACTGATAGATGAATGGCTAAAAAAAAATGGTAGGCATGGTAGGCGTGGTGGGCGCATGTGCGCACACCCACACAAATATTACTCAGAATATTAAAAAGGAATGAGATCTTGTCATTTGCAATAACATGATGGACCTTGAGGGTGTATGCTAAGTGAAATAAGTCAGACAAAGAAAGATACCATATGATTTCACTTATATGTGGAACCTCAAAAAACAAAATGAACAAGCCACAGAAAAGTAGAAAGAGACCCACAAATAGAGAACAAATTAGGCGTTGTCAGAGGGAGGGGGGTGGAGGGATGGGCAAAATGGGTGAAGGAGAGTGGGAGGTACAGGCTTCCAGTTATGGAATGAATAAGTCATAGGGATGAGGGTACAGCATAGGAAATATAGTCCCAAGCAATGCAATCGCGATGTATGGTAGCTGGTTGCAGCCACTCTTGTGAGCACAGCATAACTTATCAAATCAGTAGGTTGTACGCCTGAAGCTAATGTAACATTAAATGTCAACTATGCTTCAAAAAAATTGAAAATGAAATATTTTTAAATAAATAAAATCATTTCAGTTTTAGTTTAAGTTCCCATCTTGAAACAGTGTGATTGCCAAAGTTTTCAAATAGCCATACTTACCTGTTTTTACCACATTTCAGTGACTGGAGATCAAGGGTCATGGGAAAATGGCCTTATTCTGGGAACTGGAGCATGGATCACAGAGACACTGTTCCTCACATTGTAAAATGGTCAGCTCTCCTGGTTTCATGCTTCTTTTTATAATTACCGCCATCCTACACACAAAATCTCTCCTTTGGTGTCTCGTCTATGCGAAGACTATAGAATTGTGCCAGGTCTACATCCTATCTAGACCCTTCTAAAGTTGGAAAAGGCTAGCAATGTAAATAATTATCATTTTACCACTGAAGCAAAGGCAATCTAGAGAGGTGATCTGATTGATCTGTACTTGAGCCAGGATGACTCAGGAACTCAAAATCTGAGCCCTGGACAGGACTTTAAAGACCCTTAAACACTGTCATGATTTATTTGTATGTGTAGAGATCTCCAGGGTAGAAGTTCCTGTCTCTACATTGTACACTTCCTGGTTCTTCCTTTTCTGCCTCATTTTGCAGCTTCAGTTTTCCACCTACTTTTATAGTATGTAAGTTATAGCCCAATTTTTTAAATTTTTTAATGTTTATTAATTTTTGAGAGAGCATGCATAAAGGGGGAGGAGGAGCAGAGAGAAGAAGACACAGAATCAAAAGCAGACTCTGCGCTGAGAGCAGAAAGTCCAATGTGGGCCTTGAACTCAAGAGCTCTAAGATCATGACCTGAGCCAGAGACAGATGTTTAACTGAGCCACCCAGACACCCCTATATCACAATTTTTTAAAAGCTCACCTACTCTTCCATGGAGATTAGTTGTGAATCGAACTATTTTCTATTATACTCTTTCTCAGGCCTCAGACTGTTCATTTTCTTTCTTAGTTTTCCTGGGATGAGAATAGCATGTGACTTGCCACCAAGCCTTCAGCACTGTTGTGCACTAGTTATCTGTACATTTTGAAGAAGTGAAATTTCTCTATATTAATCCTCCTGGATGATAAGAAGACATGGGAATAATTTGTGCTGACAGAAAGAAAAAGACAACCTATAGAGATACCACTATTCTGGTAACATAAAGTACTGAGATCCATGAATTAGTTAATCATTGATAGTTTGTTATTTGGAATGTTGGGATAACTCATTTATCTTTCACAGATAACTAACTATAAAAGAACAGTTTGAAACATGGAATGGGAAAATGAAGTACATGTTCTCCTTATTCAGTTAACTATCAGGTATATCTCACCAGAATTAATGCTCGATGAAAAAAAACGTGCTATTATTTAACCCTTGCTGGCTTCTCTAAGAGTTGTTTGTTTACACTTTCTCCTTACCATGTTGCCAGTGCTGGCCATTTTTAGAGCATTTATCTTCCATCCACAAGCTTTTGTCTTCTCCTGACTATCATCCGGGGTCAGGGATTAATTTTGGTGTAGGACGATTATAAAGGGCAAGTGGGCAATAGTTGCTGGAGACGAGGATTTGACACCCGTGTTCAATTCCAGAAGCCATGTTCTAGGCTGTGGATTATCCCACTACCAGACTTGTTCCTCTCTTGACACAGCTCAGCCGCTCTCCTCACTGACCACTGCAGGTCTTCCTCTGAAATAAAGGACCCCATCTATTCTAATTTACCCCATCCTGGGTTTTTTCTCACACCTCTTTCCCTGGACCTTCTTAGATCTTCACCCGGATTTAGTCCAAATTTCACATTTCCCTGAATTCCTTGTATGCGTTCTCATTCTGTCTCTAGCTACCTTGTTAGGGTGCTTTAAAACATTCTCTAACTTGATTTCATGAATGTATCCTTACTCACAGTCAAAGAGAGCCGGCAGGCAAATAACCATGGAGAGACTGGATGGATCTCATAGGCAGATGGAAAAAGGAAGGATGCCTGGTGTGGCATTGAATGCATTCATTTATTGAAGTAATTTGGGGGAAGTGCCTATCATCGTTCCCAGGCAGAAAATTTGCCTCTTCAATACTAGATGTATGAATGCTAAAGTTAGGTTTGAAATTACTTTTACTGTCAATAAAATATTTATCGGCCAGCCTGCGACTCTTTGGCATGCTCCTAAAGAGACATTCCCAGTGTGTTTAGGGGAAAGTGTGTTTTATTTGCTCCTAGGTTGACCAACACTCAGTTATTCTCTCTTTATCAGCCCTGGTTACTACAGCCTGCCCTGCCCAGACCACAGGGTCCCCTCCTGCTCTCCATCACCACCTGGAGCTCCTGGGCACCGCCTCTGGTTAGATAGCTGCTTCTGCAAACAGCTGTCACTCAAGATGTGCATATAGGCATTTCCTGTCCTCCTCTGTCCCTTCTCTCCCAGCACCTTTGTAAGTATACTCAGTGCACAAGCCGCTTCCTCAGCCTGAGTTATAGATGTGCTTTCCTTATAAACCCAGGTGCCCAGCAGGTGTATACACATTCACACACCCACACGTATGCTACAGACGAATGTTCTGTCGAAGACTCACAACCTAACCCCATAAGGAAACAAGGAAATAGACCCAATAATGAATGACAGATCTCTTCATCGCTGGGCCCTTAGCTACCCACACACCCTGCGAGGGTTTGTTTTTCTAGTGACGATAATTTAATACCTTTGGAGTCCACCAGTCCTGAATTTGGATCAGAGCTTTGCTCCATATTATCAGTGTGACTACTGGCCTCGTTTTCTTACCTACAAAATGGGAACAGGGACAGCTACCTCCTAGAGTGGTTATGGCAATTGAAAGAGTTGATCTATGTGATGCCATTTAGTTGAAACATTTAATTCTGTTTCAAAATAGAACTAAACCCCTTTAGAAATGAGAATAAAGGTGGTGGTAGGAATAACTTACCTTTTCCTTCTGGCCATCCATTCATTTAGTGTGGGTCTTTTGAGCATGTAATAAGTTTTCAGTACAGACCTGACTGCTAAAATTGCTCTAGTGAACAAGACACATTTTTTTTATCTGAAAAAAAAAAAAAAATGGCTTACAGTTAGCACAGTAATAAAATCTTTGATTCAGTAGTTAATGTGTTCCATTCACTGGAACTTAGGAAATCATATACATTATCTCATTTAATTTACATAGAAGCAATAAGAGATAACTACTACTGTATTTCCCATTTTTATAGATGAAGAAACTGAGTCTAAAAGGGTAACTTACCCGGGGCTCAGGTGGCTCTGTCAGTTAAGTATCCAACTCTTGATTTGGCTCAGGTCATGATCTCACAGTTCATGGGATGGAACCCCGTGTTGGGCTCTGTGCTCAGAGCATAGAGCTTACTTGGGGCTCTCTCTCCCTCTTTCTCTGTTCCTCCTCCCTCAAAATAAATAAATAAACACTAAAAAAAAGAGACACAAGCCAACTGACTCTGTCTCTCTCTCTCTCTTTTTAATGTTTATTTGTTTTTGAGAGAGAGAGAGCAGCTCACAGAAGCAGGGGAGGAGCAGAGAAGAGAGGGGACAGAGGATCCAAAGTGGAATCTGCGCTGACATTGGAGAGCTGGATGTGAGACTCGAACTCACCAACTACAAGATCATGAGTCGGGCTAAAACTGGAAGCTTAACCAACTCAGCCACAGCTCTGTCTCTTTTTAATCAGGAAACGTATTTCCCAGAAGCTCCACTCCATACATCTCCACTTGGCTAAAGCCAGATCACGTAACCCCCGTAAGCACAAGAGTCACATGGGCAAGTGTGTCTAACCCTGAACTGCTCCGGGCTCTCTGAGCAAGAGAGGAGAGACCAGACCTTGGATAAGCAGCCTGCAGCATCTGCCTAGGCACTTGTGCAATACATATTCATTGTCCCAGTGCCTGCTATAGGAATGCAGTCCATCCTGCTAGAGGTATTTTTGATACACGAGCCAGAAGCTGAGGACAGAACTCAGCTCTAGACCAAGTTAGACCATTAGCTCTCTAGGATCGCATCCTTATTCTTGCCTGTATTTGCAGTTGTCTCAAGCCCATCAAAATTTTTTGAGAAATGCTGTATATTATAGTTCACCTCCTGGAAATGCCTAATGCACATTAGGCATATTAGTCATATTAAAGGCTCTGTGAAACTTTTAAGAAAAACTTGTTTGACTCTATTCAACCCAACATTTCTCCAACATTCTCCAGACCAGTCTTTGGAAATACTGATCTAGGCCAGTACCTTGAGGTCATCCAGTTTAGTTCCTCCTGGCCATGTGGTTCACTGAGAAGGAAGTTGTTGGCAGGGTATAAGTGTGGGATTTCCACCCCACAGGGTGGTAAGTCCCATGAGAGTTTCCTGAGCACACACCTGGGCAGCCTCGTGGGGTCTCAAGCCCCACGTTCGGGCTAACGCTCTGCCAACTGCCTTCTTGAACTTTATTTTTGAATGGGAGCTTCATGTTTTCATGTGGTACTGAGCCCGGGAAACTATGTAGGCAACTCAGGCAAACAGGATATAGAACAGGTATACATGGTTTGCATTTTTAGCGTCTTCCTATTTCAGAAGAAGCAGTTGCCTGCTAGTTTAAATATGTTTGCCCTTCTCACTGACATACATAAGCATATACAAAAATGCTAAAACATTAGAAGTGTTCTCTCATCCCTGTTAATAGCCTCCTCTGACTCATATCAAGGGGCGTATGTCACGTTTGTATCAAACGTAGTGAGAAAACAAATTAGACTCATTCTGTTATCATAAATGGATATGAAGAGAAATTTAAAGCAAACTCTGTTTAAAAAATGTTTATTTTGAGAGAGAGAAAATGAGTAGGCGGGGCAGAGAGATAGGGAGAGAGAGAAATGGCCCTACGTAGGGCTCGATCTCACAACCACAATATCATGACTCGAGCCAAAATCAAGAGGCAGACACTCAACCCACTGAGCCACCTAGGCACCCCTAAAGCAAACTCATCTTTTTTTTTTTTTTTTACTTTTTCTTCTATGTTTTTATTTATTTTTTTTNGTTAAAGCAAACTCATCTTAATAGTAAGACAGCTGGGGTGCCTGACTGGCACAGTCAGTAGAGCATGTGACTCTTTATCTCGAGGTCATGAGTTTAAGCCCCACATTGGGCATAGAACTTACTTTAAAAATAATAAATAAAAATAACAAAAAATAAACCCAGGGAAAAAAAGTAAGACAATTAAAGTGCCTTTAATTCCCCTTTAAGTGCCTTGGGGAAGGGAATCATGTTTTATTAATTTATGTATGTTCAACATATAACACATTACATGGACTATACTAGATGCCCAGGTGGCCGATGGGCTAAAATAGCGGTTGATGAGTGAAACAACTCGACAAGGTCCCACCAGAGATTAGAGAAACTCTCTAGACAGCCAGAGTTGAGACCCAGGCTTCCAGTGCAGACTCTGGTGAAGCCCAAAATCTAATTTTTTTCCTGCCAATCAACCCTTTTGTCAAGTTAATTTGAGTTCTAGAACTTAAATTTTATGCCAAAGTAGGAACCACCCATGTGACCCCAAAGGAGACCCCTCCACCAACACACATGCATATCAAAAGCAACCACCAATCTAACTGATCCTTCACATTGAAGGAAATACCTAAAAACAGGAACAACACTCCAATAATCAGAGCTAGGCTGGAGACCTTCGCCATTAGAAATTTCTCTTGGGGAGCGCTTGTCTGGGTCAGTCGGGAGAGCATGCGACCCTTGATCTCAGGGTCCTTACGTCGTGAAAAAAAATTTTTCTTTTGTGTTATGCCCAGATCGCGATCTCCCCAAAATCCCAAGACCACCAAGGAGTCCGAGTCACGTATGCAAAGGCAAAGGGCTTTATTACGGGCTTAAGCTCGGGCATCCAGACCTTACCACCGCAATGGATCCATGCTGAGAGCCTCGAACAAGGGCAGAGTAGGATTTTTATGGGGTTTGTGACAGGGGAGTTACAGAAGTTGTGACATGGGAACAGTGATCCAATCATAATTATACAACATCATCGACAGCGAGTTTAACCATACACATTGTCTAGAGTATTCGTTACTTTTGGCGGGATCCGATTACAACATTTAGAGTACCTTTAAATTTGACCAATCACAGAGCGAGCCTAGGGTCTTATTCGGCGACTAACGGGTTAACTTTAACATTGGGTAACAGGGTCCTATCTATAGTTTCTATCTCCAGGCCTCTCCCTTAACAATGCGGAGGGTGGTCGATGGCCTTTCTTGATTGGGTGTTGGCAAGGGTGATTACTCCTGCCTTGGGCAATGTGTAACTACCTGGTAGTTTCGGGAAAGCGGAAACTCAGGCCTTCTAGTTTAGAGGGGAAATTTAAAGCCTGTCATGGAGTCAGTTTGGTTTAGACGTTTAGACTTGTGGCCTTACATTTTGAAATGATGTGATGATATAAACAAACTTACCTGCAAGGCTAAGCAGGAAACAAAAATAATAAAGAAGCTGATTTCTTTAGCCTTAGCTCCAGGCAAATCTGCAGAGTTTTTCATTTCTTTTTGTCCTGTTCTTCCACTTCCAGCCCCAAATGTCCTCATACCAACAATCCCTATTTCCACAACCCCCATGAATGAAATGAGACAAACAGGAAATGCATTATAAGGAAGGAAAATAGTGGTATCTTCCACAAAGGATAGTTTATGAGTCAGTCTGCCTCTCTGTATAGGGTAACTAACATCTATATTTAACTTTGAGAAGCCTAAACAGAGTCTAGGGAACGGTGTTGAAGAAATAAAATTGCCCGTAGGAAGCAAAAGCCACACTTTCATTTCTTTGAAACACGAAACTTAAGCCCAAAGGAAAAACCAAAAAAGCAACAAGGCTTATCTATTAGCAGAAAGAGGAAAGGAGATTCTTTGTCATTATTTGTCATGTAAAATAGCAAGATAATGACCCAACAGGGATTGACCTTTTCACTAGAAGGAAGGGGGTGGCATTTAGATTTCTTCTGAGTCAGAAACTGGGTCTTAATGTTTTTACTCCTCCCTGCAGCAATCACCACAGCGAATCGTCTTTGGTAGCGGGTATTCATAATACCTGTTGGCTATTTCACGGATGAGTGGGTGGGGGAGCGCATGAGTTCGTTGATGGATTTAAATTCAGCAAATTCCTCTCTTTTCTTCTCCGCTGCCATAGCAGTTTCTTTCTCGTGGTCTCTGTCCCCTGATGCTTTTTCACAGCCCTGTCCTCAATACTGCTTGAACCAGTATGCACACACTCGTACCAGGGCCAGTCTCCTCCAGAAAGTGAACTGGGGTCTAAACTTCTCATGTTGTCACTGGACCGTGGGCTCCCATGTCCTATTTATCTCAGCGCTGGTCCCCCAAGACTGGCTGACCTGCCTGCCCCTCAGCCTGCCCCTCTCTGGTCACATGCAGTAGCTATTTATGTTGTTGGATCAGTGAATGTAAACAAATTAACCATTTCAATTCTGCTTTTGCAAACAAACTCTTCTTTAAGTCACTGGGTTTTTTTTTAAGTTTATTTATTTATTTTGAGAGAGACAGAGAGAATGCAAGCAGGAGTAGGGAGTGGGTGGGGGTAGAGGGGCAGAGAGAGAGGGAGACTCTTAAGCAGACTCTGCTGAGGTCAGCGCAGGAGTCCAATGTGGGATTCTAACTCACCAACCATGAGATCGATCGTGACCAGAGCCGAAATCAAGAGTTGGACGCTTAACCGACTGAAGCACCCAGGCACCTCTTGTCATTTTTTTGAAGGAAGATCAATGTTTGCCAAAAATAATAAATGTCTTAAGATACTTGTATTTACCTAACTATTTAAGGAATATTTTTTGTTCTTAAAATTTTTTTTATCAATGTTTATTTATTTTTGAGAGAGAGAGAGAGGAGAGCGCGCGCGCGCGCGCGCGCAGGGACTCAAGTGGGGAAGGGGAAGAGAGAGAGGGAGATACAGAATCTGAAGTGGGCTGCAGGCTCTGAGCTGTCAGTACAGAGCCCGACATGGGGCTTGAACTCACAAACCCTGAGATCATGACCTGAGTCAAAATCGGATGCTTAACCAGCTGAGCCACCTAGGCGCCCCTTGGAATCTTTTTTGTTCTTAAAGTTGAAGCATGGTGTGCATTTGGTTTCAGTCCAATGAAATAGTCTGTCATACCTCTAAAGGAGTATAGGACACCCGATGTTTTAAGTGTTTTGTTTTGTTTTTTTAGTAATCTCTACACATGGGGCTCGAACTCATGACCCTGAGATCAAGAGTTGCATGCAGTACCGACTGAGCCACCCAAGGGCCCCAGAGTTCCCAATTTCCCTAGCTTTTTCCTTTATCTTTATCTTTTCTCATTGAAAATGCTAAAAAACATAAATATAAACCTGCAACTTAATGAATATATAATTATTTATTAAGTAAATAATGTGATTTACTTTTTATGGTTTGAAACATTTGCCTCTATTAGGTTTCCCTCTTCCCCTCTGTGAACACCCAGATGCACTGTGCCAGATTTGTCAGTAGCCATTGGAAGCATCTTGATCTCACAAAGGGCATTTCAGAGAAACATCTTTTCTAGTTCCTCCTTTCAAAAGTTTTAAGAGAGCGCAAGTCTAAAAATAAAAAAAATACACAGTATAGCATTCTGAGATTTGGAGAAGACAGACAAAGGTTAACAAAAATAGAAAGAAATTTAACTCATTCCATTTTATTGAAAGCAATTTCCAAGTAGCTTATCTGTTATGAAGATAACTTCATCCAAGCGTTTATTTAATAGTTAATTAGCAGCATCTCTTAAAAGATCTCTGCAGCCTAGAAAACACAAGGCCATAATCCCAGCTAATAATATCAAAGTGATGAGCAAAGACATAGCACCTACGTTTTCAGCTGATGATGTGGCAAAGATCATGAAATTCTGCAAAACTCAATCTAAAGTGAGTTATAAATCGCACAAATACCAGCTAATGGATAATGAGATCCTATTCTAATGTTGATAATGTGCAATGTAAGTGTTTCCTGTTTCTTAAATAGGGTATCTTTGACCATTTAAACAAGTCTTTAACACCAAGCATCCACAGGCATGAGTATATTAGAAAAGCCATTTTGTGTATGCCGCTTGGAGGTAATGAGAAAGTGCTTCTCGATGGGACACGCATAAGAGGAGACATCAATGTCTTATTAATAGGTAAGAGCACGCTGAGTTAATAGTGCATTGATAACTTATTTTTATTGTCCCCTCCTCACCACGCTTGTGTGACTCGGTGATGTAATATTAGCAGGAAAACAAAAAGCCAAACTAACACAATTATGGTGTCATCATTTTCTTGTATAAAAATGTGCTTGCCTTTTACTAGAAACATTTTTTATCCTTGAGAGTATCATTTGACCTTTGTAACAAATACCTTGTGTCCCATACATCAATCGCCTTCCCCCAACTCCCCGCTTCTCACCTTACCCCTCCCCATTTTATCCAGCCCTCCATTGATCTAGTCAAAAATCCAACCAACACCCTTGAAGAGTGGACTATTGTTTCAATCTCTTCCTCGCCCCAGCGTTTGCCCATCTTTCCATTTTCCCTTTGAGCAAAGACACAAAGGCCAAGTGGGGCTTAAGAAAGGACTTTGAGCGCTTTCATCTATGAATCCGCCATTGGTAGATACTGACCTACCACTAGCAACATGGCCTCTGGATACTGGGCACTCACAGGGGTACAAAAATACATGTGATTCAAGGTCTGCCTTTCTGTGGATGCTGTGGAGATGAGACAAATATATTCACTGCATATGACTTAACTACTTACCCCATGCCAGGAGTTGCCAGCCACAGATAAAAAGTGGAAGACATAAAGATTGTCCTCAGGCTTACAGGGAAAGCAAGAGGATACACATATGCAAATCAGTGATTCAAAGGGCTCTAGGCTTTGTGACAGATGTCTAAGCAGAATGTTGAGAGGGCAGCCCAGAAAGTACCGGGCAGGAGATTCAGAGAAGATATCACACAGGTGAGAACAATGGCCAGGTTTTCAAGAGCAGGACTTCAGATTTCAACCCTTCCCTAAAATGGTCATTTCAAGGACTCTTTCAAAAATATTCCTAAAGAATACCTGCTTCTAAGTATTCCTTAGTATCTCCTACATTCGGTCTTCTGACATGTTCAGATTTCCACTTACTTGTCACCTTCAGGAGACTTGACTAGACATCCTAAATAGAGTAGCCACCTGGTCAGTCACTCTCTTTTATATCAACTTTGCTAACATTTGTCAAAACCTACTGTTTTTCTTGTGGTTTTAAGTATTGCCTGTAAGCTCAAAGAAAGCCAGGACTTTGTTTTGTTGCTTGCTGTATCCCCAGTGCCTAAAATAGTATGCTTTAAAAAATGGGAGGTGCCGGGGCACCTGGGTGGCTCAGTCGGTTAAGCATCCAACTTCGGCTCAGGTNATTGCAGCTCGGGTCATGATCTCACGGTTCGTGAGATCGAGTCTTGTGTGGGGCCCTGTGCCATGTGCTGGTGGCGTGGAACCTGCTTAGGATTCTCTCTCTCTCTCTCTCTCTCTCTCTCTCTCTCTCTCTGTCCTTCCCCCGCTTCTGCACATGCAGGCTCTCTCTCTCCCTCTCTCCTTCTCTCTCTCTCTCAAAATAAATAGATAAACATTAAAAGAAAAAGTGTGCTTAAAAATAGTTTTGAATAGGGGTGCTGGGTGGCTCAGTCAGTTGAGCAACTGACTCTTGATTTCAACTCAGGTCATGATCCCACAATGTGGAATGGAGCCCCCAGTCGAGCTCTGGGCTCAGCATGGAGCCTGCTTAAGATTCTCTCTCTCTCCCTCTGTCCTCTCTCCTGCTCATACTCTCTCTTCTCACTAAACAAACAAACTATATATATATATGTATATATATACCTACACACACATATATACAGATATATACATATATGTATACATATAGATACATATAGATACTATCTATCTCTATATAGGTATGTATATATAGTATCTATACATATATATAGATACTATGTATATACACACACATGTATAGATACTATCTATATTTAGAGACACAGATTTAGATGTAGATGTAGGTCATACAGATGATATAGATATATATAACAGAATTTTCTCAAATCAGCCCTTAGGCCAGTCCCCTTTGGCTTTCTTGAAACTTCATATCCCACCCACTTTTCCTCCACCCATAGTAGCCCTCGATCAATATCCAGTATTGTTCCACAAGGAAATAAATTTTACAGAATGCTCATTGGACCCCTGCTAACACCCTCCCAGCATGCCGATGCCCGATGAGGGTCATTGCCAGAACCAAGGCCTATGGCAGCCATGACATTCGAGCCAAATCTGCACAAATATCAAACCCGAAGAATGTAATTGTTAAACAATAAATAGTATAAACAATATAAGCAAATAAAATGCATTCTGGATTATAGACAAGTGTTGTCTTTTCACTATAAGGTTATGTTTTTTTTAGTTCAAACGTCATGAAAAATTAAATTTTGGGATAGCGTTTTGCTTATCCCCTAACACTTTTTGTCAAACAGAAGGACTGCTGTCCTGAGAAGAGGGAAAATGACACCGTTATATTCCATAGGCAAGTGGAAACAATACCCTAAATATTATTTAGGCCTAACAATGGTCCAAATGAGCTCTGTACTTGAAAGCTTCTTTCTAGAAAATAATCCTTTGAAATGTGTTGATATCTTTTACCTTGCTAATCTATTCAGTTGTGATAATCTATTCAACTCAATTCCACAAATATTTACTGAGTGGTTCCAAGCACCTGGAATGGGGTGGGGGGAGGGGAGATGACGGAGGCTAGGAATCCATGTGCAGGTGAGCAGGAACCTCAAGCATCCTAAAGCCCAGGACACTACCATGTGTTCCAGGGCATTTTTGTGCAAACATCCCATATTTTAAAAGACCGTGCGTCTCTGGGCTTGTGTTTTCAGCACTCAGAATCAAAATGAGGTCAGAGAGAGCTTCCCTGCTGTCACAGAAGCACGCTCTCCGGGAGCAGGCTCACCCAGCCCCCCAAAACCGCCATGCTTCTAGTTTTGCTGGGTGCCTTCTCTATGGGAAAATCAACAGAGCATCTGTTGCTCTGAGCTTCAAAACAAAAACGTCCTCCGCTGTGCTAGGAGATAACATCCGCAGAAGGCTGAAAATGAAAATAAAATAGAGGGCTGCCAATTGTTCAAATTAGCCTACATTAAAGCCAGAGGAACAGCCTGTCATCTCGCTGTTAACTAAGACTGTGGCTGCTGCTGATTTGAAGGGACAGATGACTGACTGACAAGTGTGAATAAACCCTGGAAAAGGTGCAAAGTGGGCTATAGGGAAGCAAGGAATGCAGAGCAGATGGACAATTGGATTTGAACAGAAGGAGAAAAATAGAATTTTTAGGGTGAGTTTTTTCAAAAGATACCAATAACCCATATTTCTATAGATGTATGCCTTTTCTCTCTCGTTTCTAAATCCCTCTCAGTTTGCTGTCAAAAAAAGACAGATAGGGGCAGCTGGTAAAAATGATACAGATTAGAATTCCATGGGTAAGAATACTGGATGGTTTCCATAAATCTCAGTAAGCATTGTGTCACTTCATATGTTGAGTTACATAGGCATTTTGTAAGACTCTAAACTCAGAGGTACCTGGGTGGCTCAGTGGGTTGAGCATCCGACTCTTGATTTTGGCTCAAGTCATGTCCTCGAGGTTTGTGAGTTCTGGCCCTGCGTCAGGCTCTGTGTTGATAGTGCAGAGCTTGCTTAAGATTCTCTCTCTCTCCCTCTCTCCTCCCTTCCCCTATGCTCTCTCTCTTTCTCTCTCTCAAAAATAAATAAAATTAAAAAAGACTCTAAATTCAAATACAAGCCAATGAAATTAATCAATTAACATAGCCTATTTCTGGTATGCTGAGGTCCCAAAGTACTTACTGTACACACATTCGCTGCCAATTGAAAATGAACTATCTAGGTGACAAAGCTTGCCATTTTAAGAGCCAAAACTTTTCAATTTGAAAGTATTTGCTGAATGAATGGATGGATGATGGATGAATTAGGTTGTGCAGTTAATTGCATTCAGTAGTAGATATTGAAAACAGGTTCTTGGTGAACTCACAGACGTAAGTTACGCTGTAGTACCATCACACAAGGACACACTTGGGAGCTGAAACGTGAGGTGGGACCACGGCTTCACTGAGACAGTCCTCACTGGGAGAATCAGATATGATAGAGCAAGTGTGGAGGGCAGGTGGGATGGGCCAACCAAGAGACTGTCACTGATGGACATCAAGGCGTCTGCTGAGAGAGCACCCTGAGGGGTCAGCGACCAGGCTCCGTGACTGGTTTAAAAAGAAACAGTACCAGGATTCTTAGAGGCAAAGCAGTATTTTGAGTTCTGCACATGATGAGTAAGTCCAATATTTTTTCCCCCTGGGACGCTCGGATGGATTCATATCGAGGCCTTAGGAAAAACAAAACAATGATCCTTAGGGGCACCTGGGTGGCTCAGTCTGTTAAGCATCCGACTTCGGCTCAGGTCATGATCTTGTGGTTTGTGAGTTCAAGCCTCGCATCAGGCTCCTGTGCTGACAGCTCAGAGCCTGGAGCCTGCTTCAGATTCTGTGCCTCCCTCTCTCTCTGCCCCTCCCTTGCTCATGTTCTGTCTCTCTCTCTCTCTCAAAAATAAATTAACATTAAATTTTTTTTTTAAAAAAGCCAACGATCCTTATATAAGATCCCTACACAAGGCTGGTAACACTGCCACGCCATCTAGCATCATCTCTGAGAACACGGGGCAGCTCTAGCATAGCAGCGGTGACAGCAAGCCTGCAATAAAGGACAGCCTCACCACAGCCATGTCCCAGCTCCGCACAGCGTCACAGCTTGGCCACCATGACACAGCTGCCCCGCCCCACCAGAGTCTGTGGGCAGGAGCAGCACTAGCAGGGATTTAGGCTTTAACTCAATATTAAGAGTGACTTTGCACAGATCCTGGTAACACAATGACAAACAAGGCACATTGGGTGTCTGCCTTCATAGTGCTTACATTCCAGAAAAGACTTGTCAAGTGTATTTGTTTCCTAGAACTGACGTAATAAGGCATCTCAAACGGGGTGGCTTAAATAACAGAAACATGGCGTCTCACAGGTCCGGAGGCTAGAATTCCGGACCACAGTGCAGGCAGTGTTGCTTCCTTCGGAGGGTCACGAGAGAGAATCTGTTCTATGCCTCTCCCTCCCTAGGTGGTTTCCTGTGGTCTTTGGTGTTCCTTGGCGTGTAGAACCATCACTATCATCTGTGCCTTCATCTTTATATGATATTCTCCCTGTGTGCATGTCTGTGTCCAAATTTCCTCTTTTTAAATATTTTTTAAGTCTATTTATTTACTTTGAGAAAGAGAGAGAATGAGCGGGAAAGGGAAAGAGGGAGAGGGAGAGAGAGAGAGGGAGAGAGAGAGAGAATCCCAAGCAGGATCCGCAGTTCAGCACAGAACCTGACTTGGGGCTCAAGCTCATAAACCATGAGATCATGACCTAAGCCAAAATCAAGAGTCAGATGTTTAACCAACTGAACCATGCAGGCATCCCTAAATTTCCTCTTTTTTTAAAAAATATTTATTTATTTTTGAGAGAGAGAGAGAGAGAGAATGAATGAGCAGGGGAGACACAGAGAGAGAGGGAGACACAGAATCTGAAGCAGGCTACAGGGTCTGAGCTGTCCACACAGAGCCTGATGTGGGGCTTGTACTCACAAACTGTGAGATCCTGACCTGAGCTGAAGTCAGTCACTTAACCAACTGAGCCACCCAGGCACCCCCCTAAATTTCCTCTTTTTATAAGGACACCAGTCATACTGGATTAGGGAGTAGGACCTCATCCTAACTAGATGTAACTAATTATTTCTACAAACACTCTGTTTCCAAATAAGGTCACATTCTGGGGTCTGGATGGTAGGACATCAACATATGAATGCTGAGAGCCACCATGCCATCTGCAATAGCAGCGGCAGCCGTGGTGGGTCTGGAGCAGGAATGATGGGTGCCATATGGAATTGAGCTCTTGTGAGAAAACCCCTGGAAATTCTCAAAATTATTGTGGATGCTGAGAGGTCTCACAGAAGCAGATGGAGGCAAAGGACTGAAAAATACAATTTATTGCTTTTATCCTTTTGCTTTCCTTCCAGTTTTATTGAGATAAAATGGACAGATCACATTGTGTAAGTTTAAGGTATACACCGGGATGATTTGGTGCATGTATATGTTGCAAAATGTTTACCCCAAGAAAGGTAGTTAACCCCTTAACATTATTACCATTTTTCGGTGTATGATGAGAAAACTTAAGATCTACTCTCTTAGCAGCACCCTTAAAGTAATATAATACAATATTGTCGACCATGTCACCATGTTGTACATTATATTCCCAGGATTTGCTCATGTTATAAGTAGAGGTTTGCATCCTTTGACTGACATCTCCCGTTTTCCCCCGACCTCCCCGTCTCTGTTAACACTATTCTACTCCTTGTTTCTATGAGTTCAGCCTTCTTATTTTTATTTAAAGATTCTATTTTTGAGTAATCTCTACACCCAATGTGGGGCTCGAACTCACAACCCTGAGATCAAGAGTCACATGCTCTACTAAGTGAGCCAGCCAGACCCCCTAAGTTTGCAGTTTTTAAATTCCATACATAAGTGAAATCATATAGTGCTTGTCTTTCTCTTAGCATTATGTCCTCAAGATTCATCCATAATGTTGCAAATGGCAGGATGTCTTTCTTTCTTGTTACTAAATAATCCATTGTACATCTATACTGTATCTTCTTTATCCATTCATTTCCATATGTTGGTTGTTTCCATATGTGGATTATTGAGAATAATATGGCAATAAACATGGAAGTGCAGATATATTTTTGAGATCCTTATTTCATCTCCTTTGGATATATATCCAGAAGTAGGATTGTTGGACCACACGGTAGTTCTATTTTTTATTTTTTGAGGAACCTCCTTAGTGTTTTCTATAGTGCCTGCCCCGATTTACATTCCTACCAACAGTGCACAAATGTTCCTTTGTCTCCACATCTTTGCCAACACTTGTTATTGCTTTTCTTTTTAATAACAACCACTGCAACAGGTCTGAGGTGATATCTCATTATGCTTTTGGTTTGCAGCTCCCTAATGATTACCGATGCTGAGCATCTTTCGTCTACCTGTTAGCCGTGTGTATGTCTTCTTTAGAGAAATGTCTGTTTAGATCCTCTGCCCATTTTTTAATCTAATTTTTTTTTACTGTTGGGTTATATGAGTTCCTTATATATTTTGGCTGTTAACCCCTTATCAGATAGATAGTTTGCAAATATTTTCTCCTATTTCATAGGTTGCATTTTCATTGCATTGATAGTTTCATTTACTGTGCAGAAGCTTTTTATTTTTGCCTTTGTTGACTGTGTTTTTGGTGTCATATCCAAAAACTTGTTGCAATCAATGTCAAGAACACTTTTCCCTATGTTTTCTACTAGGAGTTTTACAGTTTTCAGTTTTATGTTTAAGTCTTTAATCCGTTTTGAGTTAATATTTGTGAGTGGTGTAAAATAGGGATTTAATTTCATCATTTTTGCATATGATTACCCAGTTTGCCCAGCACCATTTATTGATAAGACTATTCTTTCCCCACTGACTATTCTTGACTACCATGTCAAATATTAGCTGACCATATATGCCAGGATGCATCTTTGGACTCTCTATCCCATTTGTCTATGTAAGTGTTTATTTGTTTGTTTAAGTTTGCTTATTTATTTTAAGAGAGACAGAGAGAGTGCGAGTAGGGTAGGATCAGAGAGAGAGAAAGAGAGAGAGAATCTCCAGCAGACTCTGAGCTGTCAGCACAGAGCCCGACTTGGGGCTTGAACTCAAGAAACTGTGAGATCATGAGCTGATCTGAGATCAAGATTTGGATGCTTAACTGATGGTGCCACCCAGGTGCCATACTGTTTTGATTACTATAACCTTATCCTGTAATTTGAAACAGGAAGCGTGATGCTTCCAGCTCTGTTCTTTCTCATGATTGCTTTGGCTATATTTCAGTTTTTTGTGATTCTATGTGAATTTTAGGCTTGTTTTTCTATCTGTACAATATGCACCTGGAATTTTTACAGGGATTACACTGGACCTATGGATGGCTTTGGATAGTATGTACATCTTAGCAATTTTAGTTCTGATCTGTGAATATTAAATATCTTTCCATTTATCTGTCTTCTTCAGATTTTTAAAATTGTTTTCAGGGTACAAATCTTTTACCTCCTTGATTAAAATTTATTCCTAAGTACTTTATTGTTTTTGATTATATATCAAAATATATTATATATCAAATATATTGTTATTATAAAGAGGATTCTTTTTCTTTTGTTTTCATGTTTTCAGATATTTCATAGTTAGAGTATAGAAACTCAACTGATTTCTGTCGAGAAATGTATGTTACTTCTGTATCGTGCAACTCTACCAAATTCATTCATTAGTTCTAACAGGTTTTTTTGGTGGAGTCTAAGATTTTCTATAAATAGGGCCACATCATCTGCAAACGGAGTCGGTTTTACTTCTTCCTCTCTGATGCGAATGCCTTTTAGTTTTTCCTCTTGCCTGACCGCTCAGGCGAGGACCCCAGCACTACGCTGGCCAGGAGCGGTGAGAACAGGCATCTTCCAGGAAACCCTTTCAGTCTTTCACCAGTGAGTATGATGTTAGCTGTGGGCGTGTCGTATATGACCCTTGTTGTGCTGAGGTTACTTGTAATGAGACCTCATTTTTACTGCCCAGGCTAAGGCATCGCACCTGTTTCAATGCTATTCTGTTTTCATGTATTTTTTTTTTTTAATATTTGGGCCTCTGAACGGTTTCAAATTCACTGCAGCATAAAGAATAAATAGAAATCTAAATAAATTTTTCTGTATCCTGATATCTAGTCACCACCATAATCTTTATTTTAGCAATGATTTGGGAAGATTTGCAGTTAGTTTATACTGTATCATAAAATAAATAATGCAGATATATACAGAATATATAGAATATACTGTATTGTATTCTCTAACTATAAGAATAGTCAGAGACTATATTCTTAGAATCAGAGGAACAGGAATTCTCAATCCACCTCTATCAGCCATAACCATCCAAACCTTCCCTTCTACCTCAGGCTCCCAAGGAACTTGAAACAAGAACTTAGGAGCTTAGGGACCTGCTACAAGAAACTGCTGGTAAGAAAGTCCTGCTCTGGAGCACCTGAGTGCGTCGGTCAGTCGAGCATCCAACTTTGGTTCAGGTCATGATCTCAGTTCGAGAGTTCGAGCCCCACACCAGGCTTTGCACTGACAGAGCGGAACACCCTTTGGATTCTCTATCTCCCTCTCTTTGCCCCTACCCCACTCGCACTCTCTCTCAAAAATAAACATTAAAAAAACATTTTTTTAAAAGAAAGAAAGTCCTGGGGCACCTGGGTGGCTCAGTCATTCGGGCCTCTAACTTTGGCTCAGGTCATGATCTCATGGTTCAGGAGTTCGAGTCCCTCATCGGGCTCCGTGCTGACAGCTCAGGGCCTGGAGCCTGCTTCAGATTCTGTGTCTCCCTCTCTCTCTGCTCCTCCTCTGCTTGCGTGTGCGCTCTCTCTCTTTCTCTCTCTCTCTCTCTCAAAAATAAACAAACATTTTTAAATTTTTTAAAGAAAGTCCTGCTTTGATAGAACCGAGTTGGTGTCTGATACTCCCACTGTCTCTATGTGATGAAGCTGGGCTAGAACGAGCAGTTTGGATCTCCCAACTACGCAGGCAACCCCAGCCCAAGAGAATACCACTTTCTGGTTGGATACCAGATATGGCACCACAGTGATGGTCTGAGTAGAGAAGAGACCCGGCAAGGCCCTGAGACCACTGAGCCAAGTGAACGGCAGGAGCTCAGGGAGGCAGAGAGGCAAGCTGGGAACAGAATTACCAACCACTGCCCCCCTCCCCCCACCCCTTTCTCCAGCTGTCATATGGCTTCTGTTTCATCAGACATTAATTTTGTAACATATGAACAGTGGAATAGAATCCCCTGGGCAATTTATCTTCTTTTAACCCAGTACTCTAATGTTTTGGTTTTCATTACTTTCTAAAATGTTTCAAATATGACACAACAGTTTTATGTAAATATATACATATTTAGAAATTCATTTTGAGTTCTTTGGTCCTCCTGGTGACTATCAAATCGTCAAGTTCTATTTTCTATTCCTTTATAACTTCCACTGATAATGCATCAGTGATGCATAAACCTATATATTACATCCAGTTAGAAATTATTGTCTTCTGTAATTTAAAATTCTGATCTGGGGCACCTGGGTGGCTCAGCTGGTTAAGTGTCCAACTCTTGATTTTAGCTCAGGCCGTGATGTGATTCATGAGTTCTACACTGACAGTGAGGAGCCTGCTTGGAATTCTCTCTCTCTTCCTCTCTCTCTGGCCCTTCCCACCCTTCAAAATGCATAAATAAACTTAAAAAAAATTTCTCAACTTGGAATCTTATGTATCTGTCCGTTTATTCTTATCCTCATTTATTCATGTTACAATTTTATGATTTTCTCCTTTTTAAAAAATGTTTATTTTTGAGAGAGAGAGAGAGGGAAAGAGTGAGAAGGGGAGGTGCAGAGAGACAGGGGGACAGAGGATCCAAAAGGGGCTCCATGCTGACAGCAGTGATCCCAATGTGGGACTCGAACTCACGAACCATGAGATCATGATCTGAGCCGAAGTTAGATGCTCAACTTACTGAGCCACCCAGGTGCCCCACAATTTTATGATTTCCTCAAATGTTGTGTGTCTTGAGTTAATCCTCAATAATTCAATATTTGCACAAACAAAAAAAGAAATCAGCGATATTATGATTCATAAGAAATCATCTGAATGACCAAACTTTATTTCTTATTATATTTGGTCTTTGTCTATGGCTCCTGACTCAGAGCACCCAAAACCCTTGGAATTTCTTGAGCCGATAAGAGCAACAGGAGTGTTTTCTGTCATAGTATTGGTTCTCTTGTCCTCAGTTCTTGAAATTGCTTTAGAGCCATTGCAGTTAAATGCATGTTTTGTTCTATTTATAAGAAGTCCCTTTCCAGCACAACTGAGTTTTGGAAAAACGTAAGGGTGGGGGCTTGTTGCCAGGGAAGCCAACCTTCTGATTAGAGGGTTGGAAACTTCAGTCCCACCTGACCCCTCACTTTCAAGGAAGGGAGAGGGACTGGAATTTGAGTTCAATCATCATTGGCCAGTGATTTAATCAATCATGACTAAATCACGGAGCCTCCATACAAACCCAAAATGGCACGGTGTGGAGAGCTCTGGATTGGTGAACCTGGCACAGAAAGAGTGGTGTGCCCAGAGAGGGCGTGGAAACTCCACACCCCTTCCCACATACCTGGCCCTTTGCATTTCCTTTTTTTTTTTTTTTTTAAATTTTTGATGTTTATTTCTTGAGAGACAGAGAGATGGAGGGCGGGGGGGCAGAAAGAGACGGAGACACAGAATCCAAAGCAGGCTCCGGGCTCTGAGCTGTCAGCACAGAGCCCAATGAGGGGCTCAAACTTACCTACTGCAAGATCTTGACCTAAGCCAAAGTTGAATGCTTAACCGACTGAGCCACCCAGGCTCTCCCACTTTGCATTTCTTCCATCTGGCTGTTCCTGAGTTATATTCTTTTATAATAAACCAGTAACTTAGGAAGTAAAATATTTCTTTGAGTTCTGTGAACCACTCTAGCAAGTTAATCAAACCCAAGCCAGGATGGGGTATGGTAACATGCAATTTATAGCTCCTTGTGGGAAGCACAAGAATCAACCTGGGCTTTCCATGGGCATCTGAAGTGGAGGGTGAGGAGCAGTGTTACAGTGCTGAGCCCTTCACCTGTGGAATCTGATACTGTCTCTGGGTAGATAGTGTGGAAACTGTGTTGATTCTAGGACACTAGCTCATGTTTTGAAAATTGCTTGTTTGGTGGGGAAATTCCCCCTCTCTATACAGACACACACATACACATGAATCAAAATTGGGTACAGAACCCATTTAGCATTATGGCATTCAAATGTACAATGATCTTGCACACTTCTTTTACATATACAATTTAAAGAACTTATTACCTCTAATAATTTTAATAGGTTCCTTTTCTCTTTTTAAAGATTTTTTAGAAGTAATCTCTATACCCAATGTGGGGCTTGAACTCACAACCCTGAGATCAAGAGATGTGTGCTTTGCCGACTGAGCCAGCCAGGCATCTTCTTTTTTTTTTTTTTTTTTTTTTTTTTTTAAGGCATGTCTTATGGGTTTTTTGAAGTTTAGTATTTCAATAATCTCTACACCCAATGTGGAGCTCAAATTCATGACCCCAAGATCAAGAGATGCATGCTCTTCTGACTGAGCCAGCCAAGTGCCCCTAGCTTTCTGGTTTTTTTTCTTTTTTTAAAAAAATCATCCTTTTTATAGTGTTTACTTACTTATTTTGAGAGAGAGAGAGTGCGAGCAGGGGGGTGCAGAGAGAGAGGAAAGGAAGAATTCCAACCAGGCTCCTCACTGCCAGTGCAGAGCCCAATGCATGGCTTGAACTCACTAACTGTGAGATCATGACCTGAGCAGAAATTGAGTAGGACACTTAGGTCGTGGAATCAAGCCTGGTGTCTTGCTCTGCGCTGAGCGTGGAGCCTACGTGAGATTCTCTCTCACCCTCCTTCTGCCTCTCTCCCCTGCTCTCTCTCTCTTGCAAATTAAAAAATAATAATGAAGTGAAATGAAACGAAATGAAATGAAAAAGTGGGCATCCAATACAAGGTGATTTCCCAGCAGCTATATTTCCACCCCATCCTTGGCCACAGGAGTGTGCACTTGAGCCAAAATGAACCAATCACAACNAGGCTTTTTTTTTTTTTTTTTTTTTTTTTCTTTTTTTAAGGCATGTCTTATGGGTTTTTTGAAGTTTAGTATTTCAATAATCTCTACACCCAATGTGGAGCTCAAATTCATGACCCCAAGATCAAGAGATGCATGCTCTTCTGACTGAGCCAGCCAAGTGCCCCTAGCTTTCTGGTTTTTTTTCTTTTTTTAAAAAAATCATCCTTTTTATAGTGTTTACTTACTTATTTTGAGAGAGAGAGAGTGCGAGCAGGGGGGTGCAGAGAGAGAGGAAAGGAAGAATTCCAACCAGGCTCCTCACTGCCAGTGCAGAGCCCAATGCATGGCTTGAACTCACTAACTGTGAGATCATGACCTGAGCAGAAATTGAGTAGGACACTTAGGTCGTGGAATCAAGCCTGGTGTCTTGCTCTGCGCTGAGCGTGGAGCCTACGTGAGATTCTCTCTCACCCTCCTTCTGCCTCTCTCCCCTGCTCTCTCTCTCTTGCAAATTAAAAAATAATAATGAAGTGAAATGAAACGAAATGAAATGAAAAAGTGGGCATCCAATACAAGGTGATTTCCCAGCAGCTATATTTCCACCCCATCCTTGGCCACAGGAGTGTGCACTTGAGCCAAAATGAACCAATCACAACACTTTACCCATGGCTACAAGAAACTGACACCTAACCTCAACCATGGAAAGGAAAATTCTTCCCAGGAATGCTTCAGAATGCAGCCGGAGGGGGAAAGCACCATGCCCTGTTTGTGGCGGAGTTGTTAGGACCTGAGGCTGGCACCGCCAGTATTACATCTCCCGCTATGGAGAGGAAGCTGGTTTGATGGAACAAAGCCAACACACAGAGACAGAGATGAGAGAGCCCAGGAGTAGAGGAAGCCCTGGTAGCCTGCATGTTTCTGATTCCTGTCATTCCTGGGGCCACTTGAGCCCCACCCTTCCCAAGGTCAGGATGTCAAGCCAATCAACTCCCCATCTCTTTAGGCAAACTTGTAACTTCTTCACACATAACCCGGGGAGTCCTGAATTTTACAGCCAAAGGTCGTTTCAACTTCACTGTTTCTGGAATGTTCTGTTTCTCACTTCTTGGGAATTCCACTGGAATGTTCATAAGTAATCAGCAGTGATCATACTGTCTTTAAAGACAACTACGATTTCTTTCTCACATCTCATAGACTCTGCAAGTCACGGTGGTTAAACGGATGGGCTCTTGGTTCAGAATGTATTGATCAAATCTCAGCTGGGGCGTTTTACTAGCTGGAAGATCAAAGCCCAGTAGTGACATCTGGAGACAGTGGCCTGTTTAACTGGGTTCTCTTTAATGGAGGGTCCTTTTTGTAGGCTGACATATCACATGGGTTGAGTCAGTGGGCTCTCCTAGCGTTATCTCCAGAAAATACTCCCATTCTGTCACTCAGAGCCAGCATTCTTTAGCTTTTCTTTTCCCTGTTCCTTCATTGTAAATGCTCTACGAAGCTATACTGAGAGAAAAACAGACACAGAGGCAGCAGCAGTCAAAAGAAGACACAGATTGGAGACAAGATTAAGAATAGAAAATAAAGAAGTTTCTTGGGACTGTCAGAGCATTTAAGGAGAGAACTGTATTCAGCCCTTTTCTGATATTAACTTCATTTTTTATAGAACCTTAAAATAAGCTTGGGAGTTTTCAGAGGAGACTGAAAATTAATTCATGAAACCCTGCCAAACTACGGAAGCCAAGAACTTCCTTGTGAGTGGGGTGTGTCTGTGGCTATGCCTGATGGATAAGAAGCGTTCAGTGTACATCGCTGACAGTGCAGGCTGCCTTATGAGCTGATGCCTTATCAGTGCCATCCTGACAATTCCAGCCTTCGTGTGCCTTACGTGAGATAACTTTCAGGGCTCCATCTAAAAAGAAATGTTTCCTAATCCTAGCTGCTTTGGGGTGTACCAAGTCACTGCATTTAAGGTTTATGGCAACTGAGTCATTTCCCACAGAGGGGACATCTTTGATCTAAAGGTATTTATCCAGAATAGGTAAGTTCTTGAGGACGTGGGGATGATTTTTGTTTTAGTGGTTATACAGTTATCAGAAGATACTGACAAAAAATTAAATCTCTCTCTCGTGATCATTAGAGTAAGAATGCAATTAAACCCCAAAAGATCATGTAATATTGAAAATACTTCAGGGCGCCTGGATGGCTCAGCCGGTTAAGCATCCAACTTCAGCTCAAGTCATGATCTCTGAGTTCCTGAGCTCGAGCCCGGCATCAACAGCTCAGAGCCTGGAACCTGCTTTGGATTCTGCATCTCACTCTCTCTCTGCCCCTCCCCTGCTTGCACTCTGTCTCTCTCTCCATCTCAAAAATAAATAAACATTAAAACAATTTTTTAAAGGAAATACTTAGAAAAGGAAAATGTTAAAAACCCAGATAGCTAACTCAACACTCAACTATACACACTTGAGGTAGTTTTATGAAAGATGCCCAAGATTCCTTTGTAAAATTTATCCTTACAGTTTAGCTGGATGTCCTAATGTAGTTACCGGAACACATGTGAAGAATCTAATCACTTAAGAAATTAAAAAGGCGGGGCACCTGGCTGGCCCAGTCAGTAAAAAATGCGACTCTGATCTCAGGGTCATGAGCTCAAGCCCCACAGTGGGCGTAAAGCTTACTTAAAGAAGAAGTTAGAAAGGAAATATTGCCCCTTCTCCCTGTTTCTCCCACTCCTGCACATGTATGCCTCTCCCAAGCCTCCGGGAGACCTGTGTGTGCTGTGTCTGCTGGTGCAGCTGCACAGAGAGCAGGGCGAAGATCTCAAGGTGGTCTTTCAGAAACTGCTGAAGCCATCAGCTCTGGGACAAAAGAGCTTACTGAATTTCAGAACCTGGAACCCAGGCCTTAAGTCTTGGGGAGGTCCACAGCAGTTAGAAGCAGCGAGGAGAAAAGGCCTTAGGCCCAAGGCCTCGTCCTTGGATTGGAAGATCAAATCCATTCCTTGGTAAAGCCGACTGCTCAGTCTGAGGAACTCCTTTGTAGTCTCAGTCAAATTTCAAGTCAGACTTTTACCACATTTTCCAAACTAATGATTCTGCTCCCACTTCTGCTATGTAGGGGGTGAGGAGGGTGTCCCCACACCACCAACCAATTATCTGACAGTAGCTGGGTAGTGTCAGAATTGAGTTGAATTGAATTGAATCGTACAATTTAACTCAATTCTGACACTATCTACCTGGAGATAGGAGTGTCCACAGGGACAGGACCCACAGGCAGAAAGAGCTGGGCTGGGGTTGTGCAGAGGGTGACTGGTAATATACTCTGGAGCTGGGGGAGGTAAAGGCAAAGGGGAGGCCTCCAGAAGGACTTTGATACGCTAAAGAGGACTGGTAAGATACCAGAGGCCTGGCAATTGTCAAGCTAAGGTTGTTTTCCCTCTAGTAAGGCATTAATTAGCATTTGGACGGTTGGGAGTTCTGGGGGGAAGTGCTCTACTCTATTTGCCTCAAGTATTGCCCAAGGGCTGCAGGTTATGAGGAAGTTTAATTTTACCTGCCGTTTCCTTCTTGCCTTTGTTTCCCACATCACTTTGGAGGGGAAGGTGATGTCAGGGCTCCAGGAAACTGAGTCCATAGGTTTCTGGAGATGAGGCTACTGATAAGATTGCTTTTTTCTTGTAATTTACTAAGACATTTGTAAACTGATGGAGACTCGTGTCCAGTATGACTGTGATCTCTATCAGTTAACCATTTCTTTTCTTTGTGTGAGAAATAAGGGAGATGATTCATTTTCAGAAATACCAAATAAAAGCNAGAATTAAATATATGAAACACCTTACACAGAGCCTTGAGTAAGGCCCCTCACAAAATGTTAGTTTCCTTCCTCTGACCAAGAGGAAGTTTACTTCTTCTGATCCTGCTGATCTCCAAGGTCTCAAAAGTTTATGCGCTATCCATCTTCAGGAGTCCTGGGTTGGTCTGAAATGAGCATTTAGTAACCAATGATTGATTATATGTAATATATGATATATATATTAATTACACATATATATGTGTGAGAAATAAGGGAGATGATTCATTTTCAGAAATACCAAATAAAAGCTGTGCTGTCTAGTTAACAATAGGTTTACAACCTATTGGAAATATGTATGAACCCCACACCCGCTCCCCCCCACACAATGGAATCCCAAACCTTTAGACACTTCACTTCTTGGTTCTTCTCCTCCTCTCCTTTTCGCAGGCTTATTTTCATGGGCTTTGCAATGAGTATGAACCAGAGAACAAAGGGAAGAGGGACTGACAGTCTCTGTGTCGCTTCAGGAAATGTACATTTGTTCCAGTCTGACTACTTTTTGCCTTATGTGGGCATAAGCAGCATCCAGGTAGGGCTGTAACCTCTGCAGTACTCCGCCAATAGGGACCAGGGGAGGGACTTGCACGCTGGGAGATCAATTGTCTGCTGTGACTGCCCCGAGTGTGCCTGTCCAGCAGACACCACCTCTTGAAAGAACGTTGATTAAAGCGTCGCTTCACTGTGCTCCGAGTCTCCTTGTCCCTCCTTTGATTGGGTTGATAGGCTTATTTCTAACATATATACATAAGTAAAATTTGGACCCAATATGGTTACACAGTATTGTTGGGGAGGAAGACCTTCCTCTGCCCTATTGACATGCATTGTTGGGGTTTGGGAGTGAACAGTCAAGAAATAAATCTTGAGATGTCTTTGGTGCAAAGTGATTTTATTAAAGCACAGGGCCAGGGCCCATGGCAGAAAGAGCTGCTGGGGTTTTGAGGAGTAGCTGATGATATACTTTTGTGGTAGAGCCCCTCCCTAAGGACTGTGGTGAAAACCTCAAGACAAGGGAAGGCAACCTGGGTATGTGCACAGGCGCCACCTTCCTCATGACTTTATAACATAGATGCCCATTCAGTCTGTATGTTACCATATATGGGAAGACACAGGAATAAAAATTGTATAAAAGGCAACCCCCTGCTATGCTTGGGGCTCAGCCTTTTGGCATCTTAGCCTACTGAGCCTGTGCTGGCACAAACAAAGCTGCTTCCTGGAAAGAAAAGCCTTTGTATCCCTATTCTCTATGTGTGATTGGCCACTACATTTTCAAGCTGGGAAGGGTTAGGGGCAGCATAAGTCTCTAAGGAATTTGGCAGTAAGGTTTCCAAGACCTTGAGGGGCTAGCTGCTGTTAGGATAAGGTCATTTACTACTGACTGTAAAAGCTTAATCATGATCAGGGTGGATGTTTGGAGGATGATTGTTAACGTATATCTTGGGGGGTTAGAGACAAAGGAAGTTTCCAAAGGATTTTCATAGGTTAAAGTAGACTTCCAGGATCCTGGAGGTGGGGCTAATGTCAAGCTAAAGTTACCTTTTGTCTCTAGCAGAGTATTAATATTGAGGCAGCTAAGCTCCTTGAGGAAGGTCACTCTGCCTGTCTCACGTACTTGTCAGTGGGCTGTAAGTCATAAGGAAGTTTAATTTTTTTTTGCCTTTGCTCTCCCCACCACTATGGGCCTTCTAGCTAGACTTAATCAAATTGACACGAGATAGATTAACAGGAGAAAAATCACATTTAAAAGGTGTATGTATGAGGAATCCATGTACGCATTAAATTCCAAAGACAAGGAGGCAATGAGAAGCTAGTCTGTGTATGTGCCGGTGCTCGTGTGCTGTAAAGAAAAACAGAATATTTATTTGCTGAGCAAATAGTATAGTTTATTTTTTTTCTTAAATAGTTTATTGTCAAGTTGGTTTCCATACAACACCCAGTGCTCATCCCCANACCATAACGATGAATTTTCTTAACCAGGATTTTTATTGTAAACTGCCACGAACATGTCCTTCGAGGAAAGGCACTTTGGCAACTACTTTTGCTAATTAGACCCTAACAAAAAACTACTTTTAAAAACTCCTCCAGTTTGTTATCACCCTTAACTGACAACATGTGAGCAACCCTGTCTCTTCTGTTGCTAAACTGACTTCCTACTGATGAGGGAGCCAAAGGCAAGCTGAGGGCAAAGTACAAGCTAGCAGCCTCCCCCCAGATGGGATGTGTGTGACATTCCTCAGGCACTCCTGGCCACCCAGGAACAAAGGAAAGGGGGGAAAAATGGTTAACTGATAGAGATCAGTCGTGCAGGACATGAGTCTCCATCAGTTTGCCACTGTCTTAATGACTTACAAGAAAAAGGCAATCTTATCAGTAGCTTATAGACTTCGTTTCCTGGATCCCTAACATCGCCTCCCCTCCATAGTGATGTGGGGAACAAAGACAAGAAGAAAATGTAGGTAAGATTAAATTTCCTTATGGCCTGCAGCCCACTGATGAATACTTGAGACAGGCAGAGTATAACATTTCTAGAAATTCCCTCCTGTCTTAATGTTAATGCCTTACTAGAGGGAAAAACCACCTTAGCTTGACAATAGCTAGGCCTCTAGTATCTTACTGAGTCCTTTTTAGCATATGAAAGTCTTTCTAGAAAACTCCTTTTTGCCTTTACCTCCCCCAACTCCATAGTCTATAATCAGTTATTCTTCACAACCCCAGTACAGCTCTTTCTGCCCACGGGTCCTGTCCCAGACCTTAGTAAAATCATACTTTTGCATCAGAGACTTCTTGAGAATTCTTTCTTAGCCATCAGCTCCCGACCACCCCCCCACCCCACTCCAAAACCACATCATTACAACTTCTTTTTAGTCCCAGCCTGTCTGAGGCAGGGAAAGCCTGCTGTCCATAGCCATTTTTGACAGCTTTCTTCACCTTCAAAATTGTCCCTGCTTACACAATAAATTTTATCACATTAATTAATGTGATTAATTAATACCACCTATTTTTCATGGCTACCATTTGTTGGGTGCCCATTATGCACCAAACAACTTACTCTTATTATCTTATTAAAAAACATAAAAATCCCTCTATGTAGTGATTGTCCCCATTCGATGGCTAAGGAAACTGAGGCTCAGAAATATCAGGAAGCTTTCCTAAAATTACATAACTAGTATTTATGGAGCCGGGATTCAAACTCAGGTCTATCTGATGCAAAAACTCCTGTCTTTAAACACCTTCAGCCTTTGTGAAAGGCAAGCAGCGAAGAAAAATAATCTAAAATGTCAGTAACTATGTAAAGAAAAGTCCACCACCACTACCTGCATGTTACTAGTGCAGTTATTCTCAAAGGGGTGGCCCATAGACCCTTAACAGCTTCCCAAATCTTTTCACGGGGTCATGGAGATAAAACATATTGTCATATTAATACTAAAATATTATTTGCCCCTTCTATGTTGACATTTGAACTTCTGGTGCAAAAGTATTTGTGAGTCTGTGATGAGACTCTACCTTACACCCACTAGGTGTAATTTTTAAATTTTTAAAAATGAAAAATAGGGGCACTTGGCTGGGTTAGTAGAGCATGCAATTTGATCTCAGGGTCATGAGTTTGAGCCCCACATTAGATGTAGACATTACATTTATTTATTTATTTATTTATTTATTATTTAATACAGTCTATTGTCAAGTTGGCTAACATACAGTGTATACAGTGTGCTCTTGGTCTGGGGGATAGATTCCTGTGATTCATCGCTTACATACAACACCCAGTGCTCGTCCCAACAAGTGCCCTCCTCAGTGCCCATCACCCACTTTCCCCTCTCTCCCACCTCCCCTCCCCATCAACCCTCAGTTTGTTCACTGTATTTAAGAGTCTTTTATTTATTTTTTTTTTATTTTTTTTTTAAGAGTCTTTTAAATAACAAAATGGAAAATAACAAGTCTGGTGAGGATGTGAAGAAACTGGACCCCTCAACACATTGTTGGTGAGAAGGTAAAATGCTGTAGCTGCTATGGAAAGCAGTATGAAAGTTCCTCAAAAAGTTAAACCTAGAATTGCCATATGCCTCACCATCGCTGCTCCTCAATATATCTCCAAAAGAGCTGACCATACACGTTCGAACAAAAACTTGTACACAAATGTTCGTGGCAGCGTTATTCACAGTCGCTGAAAGTTGTAAACAACCCAAATGTCCATCAACTGATGAATGGATCAAAAGTGTGGTATATTCATACAATAGAATATTATTCAGCCATAAAAAGGATAGTGGTGCCTCGGTGTCTCAGTTGGTTAAGTGTCTGACTCTGGCTCATGTCATGATCTCACAGTTTGTGAGTTCAGGCCCCGCATAGGACTTTGTGCTGGCAGCTCAGAGCCTGGAGCCTGCTTCGGATTTTGTGTCTCCCTCTCTCTCTGCCCCTCCCCAGCCTGTGGTCTCTCTCCTCAAAAATAAATAAATAAACATTAAAAAAAAAAGGAATGATATACTAATACATGCTAAATAACATAGCTAAACCTTGAAAATCTTATGTTAAGTGAAAGAAGCCAGACACAAAAGGACACATATTATATGATTCCATTTATATAAAATGTCCAGACTAGGCAAATCCATAAAGACAGAAACCAGATCAGTGGTTGTCAGGGGCTGGGTGGAAAGAGGAAGGAGAATAACTGTTTAATGCATATAGGACTTTCTTTGGAGGTAATGAGAATGTTCTGGAACTAAAGAGTGGTGGTGATTGTATAACACTGTGAGAGTACTAACTCTACTTTAAAATGGCTAAATGGTGAAGTGTATAGTTTTTAAAAATTAATTAGTTAATTAATTTTGAAAGTAAACTCTACTCCAACCTGGGCTGGAACTGACAACCCTGAGATCAATCGTCACACATTCTACCCGGTGAGCCAGCCAGGTGTCCCAGGAATTTTATAGTTTAAAATTTTTTACCACAATAAAACAAATGGGGGCAAAAAATGATCCTAGGTAAAACTGCTGGTGTCTTAGCACATATCAAGGCAGGGGTATCGAACTATCATTGTCATTTTTACAGTTGCACACTCACAGTAAATAAATAAATGATTTTAAAGCCACTTTTACTTAAAAATGTCCTTAATGAAGCAGTAACCATTACTATCTTTATGAAATCTTACCCACTGAGTATACAT